>NW_016108049.1:329735-428672 GCF_001604975.1 Cebus imitator
TTTTTTTTTCAGGATTTTGAGCTTAAAAGACTTTCTCATGTGCTTCTTAATGAAAGTTGTTAGATTCTGAAATGCCCGCATAGATATTTTAACCTATGCAGTTTAACTAATTTTATCCACCCGGCCCCAGAAATTTGAGTGGGGGTTGTTAGTATGTTTTTCAAGACAAGAATAAAACAAGACCAAAACACAAGAGGGATTTCTTTACCCCCTCTTTTTCTCTAACAGCAAAAAGATCTATAAAATGTTACAATTCATAGGTTGGTTACCCATAATATAAACCGTGAGTTCACCCATCCCCTCAGCTTTCCATCGCCATGTTGATCCCGCCTGAACCACGTGCACGGTTGGGCTACTCCCCTAGCCGCTGTCCACATAGGGACCTGTGGCCACCAGGCGAACATCCTGGGGAGCTTTTTTACCCTGCCGCCTGGGACTGGGGAACACAGGAGAGGCCTGCCAGAACCCTGCACCAGGCTACCGTGCTCCCTGGCCCCCTGCAGGCTCGGGCTGTACCTCGCCCCTCCCTGCTGTTTTTCTCCGGCTGACCTCTGGGCGCTGAGTTCCGCCCCCGGCGCTGGGCTGTTTCCGGCCAGCAAGGAGTGGAAAGCAGGGGTGCTCACTGTTTCCACACCACAGGTGCCTGCAGGTTTTGGTCCCAGAGATAATATCCAAAGGATAGAGAAGGAGAGGGAGAGCAGAGAGAAAGCTTGGAGGTAAAAGAACTGCGCTTTTAATTCTGGCTGGGCTGCTGCCACCGCCGCCGCCGCTTGGCACTGCTGCTCCAGTGTTACGAGACAGGACAGAATGGGGCCGGTTTTACTAACGATTTTCAAGTCTTCTTCTCCGCTGTACCCCTTTCCTGGCCGTACCCCTCTTTCTGATGTACCCTTCTCCTGACTGGCTCACCAAAATGTAATATTGGGGTTCAGGGTGCCCTCAGCTCCCGAGAGGACGTTTCTCCAGGTTCTTGGCCTCCTGCCCCCTCAAGAATGAGAGAGGGGACCACAGTACAGTGTGCGGTAAATACTGGACTCAAAAGTGTTTGTAGAAAGTGATTTATTTAAACAGAGAAAGAAAAAGGAGAAGGAGAGAGAAAGAAACTGCTAACTCTCACACTGAGTGAGAGAATCCAGAAAGATGGAATCCAGGAGAGGAAAGCAGCTTCCACCCTGAGTGGAAGGGAATAGAGAGAGATGGCGTTTAGGAGGGAAGACAGGCTTCCACGAGAAAGTGTGGAAGGGGACTCCAGAGGGGAAATCCAGGAGAGAGAAAGACAGCTTCCACGAAGGGAGTGTTCGTGGAAGGGGACCCAAACATGGAGTCTGAAGGGCTGTGGAAGAAGGGGCCTTTTAGCCTGGGAGGAACCCCCACCTTCTCTCAGGCCCCAGGCCAATGAAAGGAGTTCCTTAGAACTTCCGCTGGAGTGATTGACTTAGTTTCTTCCCTGCTTTCGAAATTTAAATGTAAAATCTCCTGGATGCAGAGAGAGATGGGAAGGGGGCATGGCACTAGGAGGTTCTTGCTCTTAAAACTACGCCCCCTTGTGGACCCGGAAAGAGAATACATTCCCTCAAAACTGCTCAGCACTTTAAGATGATTTTTCCCCTTCCTGTCTTATGGTATTTTCACTGTGAGAATAAAGTCACAGTGATGCTTATCATCTCAAATGTTTTGGAACCAAAACATTCTCATCTCCTGTGAGGCTTCTAATGACATTGTTTCATGGAGGGCTATAAAGCTGAGAGAAGTAAAGTGAGGTATACTAGGTAGAAAGTTGGGGTGCATCATCAGAAACCCTGGGAGAGGAATGATTTGACATTGAAGTCCCTGCAGTCTGTTTAAGTTCTCTTTTATTTGCTGCTTAAATTTGGCAACTCTGAAACTGAAAGTATGTCCATATATGTGACCTGCATCTATTGATGAAGATGCTTGAGTGTATAGGCATCTGATTGTTATTTTTAAAATGATCATCATGCTGAATGGTAAACGTTCCTACTGGACTTTGATCAGGGAATACTCTTGTAGTTTCTTCAGAAGTTGATTCTTTTCTTTTTTTCCTAAGAATTAAATGTTTTAGATTTCTTTTGGAGAGGAAACTCATCTTAGAGCTAATGTGTATTAACTTAGATATCTGTCTGCTAGAGAGATTGATGTTTAACAAGACTGATATGATAATGAAAGTGAACAAAGTACATTGGTACGTTCATGAACTTGAGTGCCTCTTTTTCTCAGTATGAGCTTATTTACGTCAGCTAATTATGTTTCTAGTAGCTTGGTGGTTCGAGGGCTGAAGATGTTTATCTCAGACATGCTTGGGCATTGACTGGCTTATGCTGAACACATGAGGCAGTCCTTTGGCTGTCCAAGAGTATCCAAGCATTCTCCAAACCTGCATTGTGAGTTTCTAATATATCGGGTTCCAGGGAATGTGGCATGGCCACCTTGATGAGGCTGTGAATGCAGAAGCAAGGCAAACATCTTCACACCTCCAAGGTCAATCACACCTCCAAGGTCAAGGCCACATGGAGGAGCTGAAGGCAAAAGCCCATTTAATATTTTCAGACCTCTAGACAGGGAACTTCTATGCCTCACAGACTGAGGATGGTGTAATAGACATAAAGACCCTCAGTTATTTGAAGAATGAAGTGAAAAGAAGACAGGACTTGGAATTTGATGGGGAATCAATTTCTGACTCTGCCACTTCTGGTTACTTGATCTTGGCCAAGGCATTTCTTTCAGAACCTTTGTTTTCCCCTCTGTATCATGCAACGGCTGGACTAGATTAGTGGGTCCTGAACCTGCTTGTGTCTAGGAATTTCCAGGGCTGCTTATAAAATAGTCAGATGCCTGAGCCCCACTCCAGACCAAATGAATCATAATCCTCAATGAGTGAGGCCAAGACAACTGTGTTCTTTTTTATGGCAAAATACACACAACATAAAATTTACCATTTTGATCATTTTAAAGTATACAGTTGGATGGCATTAAGTACATTCACATTATTGAACAACCGCTACCACTATCTATTTCTAGAACTTTTAATCATCTCAAACGGAAACTCTGTACTCATTAAACAATGTCTCCTCTTTCTTTCCTCCCACTCAGCCCTTCGTAACCTGCAATCCACTTTCTGTTTCTATAAGGTTGCCTATTCTAGGTACCGCATATAAGTGGAGTCAGACAATATTTGTCCTTTTGTGTCTGGCTTCTGTCACTTAGCATAAGGTCTTCAGGGTTTATACATGTTGTTGCAGGTATTAGAATTTTATTCCTCAAAAGGCTAGATACTAGCCCATTGTATGAATATACTGCATTTTGATTATCCACTCATTTGTTGATAGACATTTGTGTTGATTTCACTGAGCGTATGTATTCTGAATTAGCCCCCTAGGTGGTTCTGATGTTTAGCAGGCTTGGGATCCCCTGGAATGAATGTTCTCCTTGTTAAATGATGTGTTGCATATACCAAGTTTAGGAGAAGGAGGGGCCTGACATAATGCCATAAACTGAAAATATGTGACTGTTAGTATGCTTAAGTATTTTTATCTAAGTATATGGAATTAACAGTATGACCTCTAATGCTAATAAAATATCCTAAACTCTACCCAAATGTTCATGGGCTCCTGTTAGGAAGATAAAAGATTTCATAGAGCCAATGGCATATAATGTTAAAATATATAGTACTGTAAACCGTGGTGTGCTGACGTGCTTATCTTCCCAACATTGTTTTCGTTAATAGCACATTAGTAGCCTGGAATTGACCATGGTGAGAGTATTCCTATCTTGAAAATCAGAATGCATTTCAAAGTCAGGGCTTTTCCTCTTAGACAGCTGGCTGTTAAATAGGAGCAGCACACCACGGACTACAAGCCAGGAGGGTGATATTTGTCTTCTTTTTAACAAGAGTCACTAACAAAAGAAATATAATTTAAAAGGCTATGGCTTTGTTGATAAACTAAAATTTAGAAATCAATGGTTGCTCTGAGATTCAGGGAGCTGCGGGAGATTCCAGTACAGCTCCCATGAGTGCCTCCTTCAGCTTCAGCTTGGATGAGGTGCGGGCTTATGGTGTGGAAGTTTCTCCTCATTTCTCTCCTGATGTGGTCTCATGGGTCGGTAGCTGCTTTTCTTGACAGATACTTGGCAGCCTCTTCCACAGCTCCTGCCCATAGGTTAAGGCCTTTATCAGTTTTGTCCTGTTTTTAGAATGGGTTAATTTTCCTCTTTAATGCTCTAATCTACCCATGTTTTAAATGTAACAGAGAACCCTTCTGATCTCACGACCTGAGATCAGAGGCAGCCACACAGACTCCCAGAAGACTCTGTATGACATTGTGCTGTTGAATCAGATGTCTCTTCTGTTGGCTGCACAATTCTAAAATCATCCCAAGCAAATGAGGGTCAGCTCAGACTTTTGATCAAAGAGCCCCTACCTGGGTAGCAGAGGTGGCAGATAAGAAGAAAAAGATGGGTGCAGGGACCTGTGTTTTCAGAGACCCCCTACGGATGCCCTCAGTACTTGGACTACTCTTGGAAAAACGCTTCCCAAAAGTGTACTTGGCAAATATGGGCAGGCTTCATTTCACAGTTGAAGAGGCTTCTCAATGAGTCATAGGTCAAGCCTGATAGTTCCATGTAAGTAATTTTTAAAACGATCTAAAAAGCACCTAGCAGAGGTATTTTGTAGACATAGACAAGCTTATTCCAAAATTTGCATAAAAAGGCAAAGGATCTAGAATAGCTGAAGCAATCTTGAAACACAGGAATACAGTGAGAGGAATCAGTCTACCCAATTTCGAAGTGTATAGTACAGCCTCAGTAATAAAGACAGCATGGCATGGTCAGAGGGATGGATACAGAGATCAGTGGAATAGAATGGAGAACCTGGGATAAGACAGAGATATATCCACCTGATTTTTAACAAAATGCCAAAGCACTTTGATGGAAGAAGGCTAGCTTTTTAAACACATGGCACTGGAGCAATGAGAGCTGTTCATAGACAAAAACAAACCAAACCAAACCAAAACAAACAAAAACCCTCACCTAAACTTTATACATCATATAAGAATTAGGGCAAAATTAATCACAGATTTAAATGTGAAATGAAAAACTATAAAACTTGTAGAAAAAGTATGTAGGAGAATATTTGTGACCTAGAGCTGGGCACAGTTTTTAGACAACACCAAAAGCACTGTCCATAAAAACAAAAAATTGATAAATTGGACCTCATCAGTATAACAACCATTTGTTCTATGGAAGCTTTGCGAGGGCAACAAAAAATCTAATTAGAAATGGGCAAAAGATATGAAAAGACATTTCATCAGAGAATATACAGGTGGCAGTGAAGCACATAAAAAGATGTTTAACATCAGCTATCAGGAAAATGCTTAAAATTACAATGAAATATTAAGTTAAATATACAATGAAATATTAACTCACCTATCAATATGGCTGAAAACTAAACATCGAACCCTTGGACAACATGGGTTTGAACTCTGTGAGTCCACTCACACACAGATCTTTTACAATAAAAGCTACACCCAAGTGTCCCTGCCTCTCCTGTCTCCCCTTCCACCTCCTTCATCTCCTCCACCCCTGAGACAGCAAGACCAACCCTTCCTCTTCCTCCACCTATGTTAATATGATGACGATGAAGGCATTCATGATTATCCATTTCTACTTAATGAATAGTAAATATGTTTTCTCTCTTTTATGACTTTATGAATAACATTTTCTTTTCTCTAGCTTTATTGTAAGAATACAGTGTATAATACACATAACATACAAAATATATGTTAATTGACTACATTATTGGTAAGGCTTCTGGTCAGCAGTAGGCTATTAGTAGTTATGTTTTGGGGGAGTCAAAAGTTATATGTGAATTTTCGACTTCAAGAGTGTTGGTCAAGGGTCAGCTGTAGAGTAATAACACCAAATGCTGGTGAAGATGTGGAAAATCTCTCATACATTGATGCTGAAAATGTCAAATGATTGTTAAGTCACCTTGGAAGTCAGTATGGCAGTTTTGTAAAGAACTAGACATATACTTACCACACGACCCGGTAATTGCTCCCTTGAGCATTTATGCCAGTGAAACAAAAAATTTTGTTCACTCAAAGTCCTGTTGTGATGAACAAATGTTCATCACAGGTTTATTTGCAAAAGGTAAAAACTGGAAACAACCCAGAGGTCCTATAGTAGGTGAGTGGTTAAACTAACTGTGGTATCTCCATACCAAGGAACACTACTCAGCAATAAAAAGAAACAAACAATTGATCCATGTGACAACTTGGATGGAGCCCAGAAGAATTATTCAAAGAGAAAAGAGTCAACCTCAAAAGGCTGCATACTAGATGATTCCTTTAATATTCTTGAATAACAAAATTATAGAAATGGCGAGCTGACTAGTGGTTGTCAGGGGTTAGAGACAGAGTCAAGAAACAGACTTAGTGTTGCTGTAAATGAATAGCTTGAGGGAGTCTTGTGGTGATAAAACAATTCTGTATGTTACATGGTTACAAGAATGTACACATAATAAAGCTGTACAGAAAGATGCACACACCCAGACAGACACAAATGAGTGCATATAAAACTCGTAAAATCTGAATCAGCTTTGTGGATTATGCCATTGTCAATTCCCTTGTTTTGCTATTGTCTTGTAGTTTATACAAGATGTTAACATGGGAGGAGATTGGGCAAAGGGTGCATAGAACCTCCTTGTATATTTGTTTGTACCTTTCTATAAATCTATAATTATTACAGAATTAAAAATAAAAGATAAAGAGTGATGGTGAAGTAGTTTTGACAATATTTCCTGATAAGCCCTGACCATCCTATTTAATCAACTAGAAAGTTTACCTTAAGTAATGCTTTCCAAAGTATGAAAATCATGCAGGATAATGCATTTGTGACACAGATGGTATTTCATACGTGTATTGTATATAACTCATTTATTCTTTACACCGTCACTGATGTCTTTGAAATTACTTTGAGGAAACTGAGGGTTCTATTCTTGACTTTTTGTCTACAGCCACCATAATTTATCTTATGAGGTTGTTGATTGTTTGTTGTCTTTAAATAAATCTTATTTTCCTAGGCTGCTATTATGCATCCCAAACTGTGAAGCATCTTTCCTATTTTGAAAAATGCGTGAATTCCCCCTTAGATATGTGAATTTGATGCTTTGAGCCCTCATTATTTGTTGCTTCCTAATGTTGAAAGGCCCAAGGCTTAGCATAATTGGTAGCCAAATGTAAATACATTTAGAACAGAATTCAAACATAAATCCTCAAAATCAGCTCTTGCCACTCCAGCCACAAAATCTGCATTTAACCTTAAATACTGGCTTTCTATCACCACTGGAACATCCTTTTAAAGTATCCTTGAAAGGCAGCATGCCATCTTCCCCAGGGACATAATTTTTACTACTGAGGCTACCAATTTCCCGAACTCTTTCTGTCTAGCAGAACCCAAATAGTGAATGGAACATGGCTTTTAGAGTAAGGCAGAAGAGTGGCCGTTTGTTCCCAGAGTAACTGTGCTTTTCTGAAGCTTGGTTCCCCCATTTTCAAATACTGGGGTAAAATGTTATCTGTTGTAGAGGTAGACATGCTACCTTTGTGCTACGACATCCCTGTTACTTTTCTACAGTGCTAAGATGGTTTGGCTCTGTGTCCCCACCCAAATGTCACTTTGAATTGTGATAATCCCCATGTGTCAAAGGTGGGGCTAGGTGGAGATAATTGAATCATGGGGGCAGTTTCCCCCATACTGTGCTCATGGTAGTGAATGAGACTCACAAGATATGGTGGTTTTATAAAAGGGACTTCCCCTGCATTTGCTCTCTCTCCTGCCACCATGTAAGAAGTCATTTTGCTTTTCCTTCATCTTCTGCCATAGTTGTGAGGCCTCCCCAGCCATGTGGAACTGTGAGTCCATTTAATTTCTTTTCTTTACACATTACCCAGTCTTGTGTATGTCTTTATTAGCAGCGTAAGAACAGACTAATACAAGTGCTTTTCTGAGAATAAAATTAAGTCCTATGTGAGAACTCCAAGTTTGATGCTTCACCTATAATAATTATGCAATTACTTACATTTTCTTTACTTTTTTTCTTTTTCCTTTTGGAAAATTATCTGTATAACATTTTTTAAATTGCGTTTGGGACTTCACCTTTGGAAATGGCCTTCAGTGACATTTTCCTGGCTTATAACCTCACAGGACTGTCTATCCTGGTGTAATACTATTTTCCTTCTTTCTCCATTTTTGTTCAGTATGAGCTCAACTTAGTTATTCTTCTTTGTCTGTGAAGAGGCAGTGAGGGCTGAGTGCTTGACAGTGGGGTGCTGAGGGTAGGATGGCTTTTGCAATGGGATTCAGCCCTGAGCAAGAGGCACTCTCATGTTTAGAAGTGTTTGTGCTAAGAAGAGAGCAAATGCAAGAATGGTGGTTGATGTATAAAAAGTTGTGGCAAGGATCTTTATCCCTTAATGCGTTGCATATTTCCTTTATTGTATTAATTACATTAAAAGTTCAAAAGCGTATTTTATTGACTAGAATCCCAATTTATTTGTGGTTCATATTATGTGTTTTATTACCTTATGCCCAATGGAAGATATTGAGCCACAATTTTATCACTTTACAGTCTCCAGTAAACACAAATATTAGAAATCCCAGCAAGTCATGTGGAAGTTTGTTTTTCTTCCTTTATTCTGGTGAAGCGAGTTGAATTTGCAAGTGATTCACTGTACTCATCTAAAATTTCTGCATATATGGAATTTATTCATAAAATCATCAAAAATTAAGTGAAATCACTTTCTATCATTTTTTTTCTACTGTCAATTATTTCATTTCAATCACATATTGAATTCCTAATTGGAAACAAATCTAAAAAAGCAATGAAAAGATTTTGTGGTGAGGGAGCACACACTCCTATGTAAGAACTCAGTTCATGAGTCTGATTCTTTCTCTTGGGACTGAGGAAATGGTTTGGCTATAAAATTCCCATTAGCCAAAAATAAGCACAATTGCCTGCAGGATTCATGGTAGGTAGAGCCTTGAAGAGTAATAAAAGCCTGTTTTAAATGAACTCTTAAGGACACTGTTTAAGCCCTAGAATGGATAGTCAGATTTTATGTTTATCCCTTTTGATTATACTTCCATATGTTTCTGGAGAACAGTGTCTGAAAAGTGGTTCATTAAAAAATGTATTGGGCTGGAGTAATTGGGGCTCACTGGCCAAATCCAGGTGGACAGGGGTGCCCTATCCAGTGGCCTGGAAGCAGCAAAGCATGGCAGACCTGTCTGCTCTGTTTCCTTGTGCCATGTGGCATGAAATGACTTCAAAGACTCTCAGTTTGGTTTAATTTAAATAAATATGACTGTTTGTATACTTACTTAAAAAAATAGTCAAGCATAAACCAGTAGTTGGGGAACCAAAGTAGATGTTGGAAAGAAAAGGCACTCTACTGAAAATAAGTTATCTGAATAGTTCCAAGAAAGCTTTCCTGTTTCTGGAGGAGGAGTTAATGGGCCCACAAACCCAAGAGAAAACAGGAGGTTCAGTGTATGTCACCCTTTCTATGTTCTATTTTTGTAGTTTGTAGGAATAGCTATATGTTGGTGATGACTGTTTATTACTAATGAAATTAAACATTTATCAAGTCCTTCCCACAAACAAAGGGACCTGGAATTCACATTGTGCATGGAGAAAGAACACAGGAGCATACCCTGAGTGGGGAAGTCTCATGGAAGGCTTCCCAGAGACTATGATCTTAAGCTGAGTCTTGAAGGATGAGTTAGGTAAGGAAAGAAAGCTTGGGTGACCTAGGTATCCTTGTGTGGCAGTAGAGATGGAGAAAATGGATCAGATCCAGGCTTTTTAAGAAGGGACCAGCATGTGCAAAATCACAGGATGAGATCTTCTGGCCATGTTTGGGAGAATCCTAATTAGAGCTTGTCTGCAATGGAGGGAGTGTAAGTTTGGGAACAGCAGAAAAGAGGATGAAGAGGTGAGTCAAGGCCAGGCCTGGGATCTCTTTGATGTTTATAGTAAAGGTCCATGGTTTTCAATCCTGGCTACATGTTAGATTCCTTTTCTGCTTCCTACTTTTGGAAACTCTGATCCAATTTGTCTAGAATAAAAGGGCTAGGGGTTGGTGCCTGGTCTAGACCTCAGCCAGGCTGTGCACCACCTGGTCATTGTGAATGACATGAGCAGACCAGAAAGAGCACACAGTGGCCGCTGTATAGGAGGATGGCTTAAAAAAGGTCCCTACCACAACCAGGAGAAATAGTCAGTGAGCCTGTTGCAAGATGAGAAATAACCAGCAGAGTAGCTGAGGCTCTAGTAGAGAGGTTGGAGACATAACTGGGAGAAGAGCATTTGGAAGGTGTGGGAGGGGGGGTTGAAGAAGGAAAGCACTGTCAGCCCTCCACAGAGAGGCTCCAGATGATAAAGACTGAGTGTCTTTTGCTTGGGCCCTTAGAGGGCAGCTGTAGCACAAGAGAGTGAAGTTTTAGTGGAGGGATGGTGGGGTCAGAAGCCAGGTAGCCTTAGTTGACGAGCTTGAACATTCATGCAGAAGCATGTCAACTTACTGTGAAAGTAACCCCAGGCAATGACATGGAGTTCAAGGGATGGAGGGAAAGAACTGGAAAGGTTGGTTGAGGCCATGTTGTGAAGGCTTTGGGTACTGGGGGTAGGTTATTGGTAATGTTAAGATCCAGTTCTTTGCCGTTAGATTGATGTTAATGTGAAAAAAGGAGAGGATTAAGACTAGATGGGAGAAACTAGGCACAGCTAAGGCTCATTAGAAGGCCAATGCCATTTTTTATGGTCCTGATGATTTTTAACAGCTATTTTAACAACAGAATGATGAAAATGTGTGGTATTCTTCCTCCCTTGGGATAATGTGGCCACTGAAAAACTTCACAACTAATAGGAAAAATGAGTTTTATTGCTTAACTGTGGATTCAATTAATTTATGTTCTTCCTGTTTTCATTGCCCCGTTTTCTGAGTTGACTAGTTGGCTAAGCCAATCTTCTCTACAAGAATATGAATGTTAGGACAAATACTCTGGAGTTCTTCCCTACCCTGAAAATAATTAACATAAAAAAGCCAAGATATATACAAAAGAAAGTGTAGATGGCTTAGGCTCATTTTTGTATTATTTTAGATGTGAGGAGGAACCATTGAGTTTTGTGTGATGGTTTAAATTAAGGTTTTTCAGCCTTGGCACAATTGAAATTTTGAGCTGGTTAATTCTTGGTGTGCATTGTAGGGTGTTTAGAATCATCCTGGACCTCTGCCCATTAGATGCCTGTAGCACTCCATATATCCCAGTTGTGATAACCAACGATGTCCCCTGATGTTGCCCAAAGTCCCCTGGGTAGGGGTTAGGGTGAAAGGCAAAATCACCCTCACTTGAGAACTGCTGGTTTAAAGATATTGTAGTGATTTTGTCAGAAAACCACCACATTTTCCTGCTACAGTACTGATGGTTTTATTGAAGATTGTAAAATCTCAAATTCTTTTTATCACTGGAAGAAAACTAATGAATGTTTATAAATTCCTTGTAGGGAGTTTCTTTTAAAATATTTAAAAAGAAAAGTTACTTTACTGGTTGCTACATATTTACCTGACCAGTCATCTAACTATTCCAGCCACTTACTCTTTTGTTTAATTACTAGATCTGCTATGATTTAATTTTATATAGACAAATGCTGATTTTATTCCTGGGCCCTGAAATCCTCAATGCAAAAGGTATTATGCTGAATTAGAAAATGCTAAAATAATACTAGCAATTTAGACTTGGATATAAAAATGTAAATTTCACACAGCACCTGGATTCTAGTGTTAGTTTCATATCTAATTTATTCTAATTTGGAGTAAGCCCTTCAGCCCTTTTGTGCAAATTTTCTCATCTGTAGAAAGATAAACTATAATATCTGTAAGTTTGCTTCTATTCTAAACATTAACACTTGAATGTATTTATATTATTTCATTGGGTCGTTCCTCTTGCTTCCATAATATACCTCGCAATGGAATTAAACACAGAATGTGTCCCAGAATGTGTCGCAGAATGTGGTCTATGGTGCTGGTCTACTATAAGATGAGTATAGGAAGGGACAGTAAACAGAAACATTTAGCATCATTTGGAAGTGTATTCTATGCCTATTACATGTAATAATAAAAGTTGGACTTATATTTTGTCTCTTTGATATTCATTTTTTCTAGTAAGTCACTTTTATTATATTTTATAAAAGTAAAGATCTACACTGGATTAAAAAACAAAAACAAAACAAAACTGGTCTTTCACTAGAGGGAGTTTGGGAAGCAATGCCTGGATGTATGATGGAAAATTTGTCTGCATCTTTTTCTACCATGACCAATAAGAGATAGTTAGTATATTCCATCTCCCTGGGATATAAATAAAAATAGGGCAAGATATTTTCTGTTTACTCCATTAGCAGTGTAAAGTTGGTGGCAAATAGAATTGATTGTAAAGAAATTTGTCTAACAGAAAATAAGACGTCATTTATTTAGCTCAAGTTAGTTTCTTGAATTAAAATAACATGTTTGTCTTAGAACATAAACCCAAAGAGCAATGAAATATCCTTTCTTTAATTATCTTTTTTTCTGAGAGCCCTTACATATGAAATCCACTCTAATGCTTGGTATACTGAAGTCTCCATAAGTAGTTGATGGTAGTGAGTGTAGGTGAAGAAGGAAAAGGTGTGGATTACATTTACTAAAGAGATTTTCACAGATGTTTTGGAGTCTATTCAGTCACTCAGATTAATTCTTCATTTGGGAAGATCTGTTACGTGGACTCAGATGTGATAGAATGATGTGTAAACAAGGGTGGTTAAGCAATGGGGCACTTCACAACATGACCTTCATCCGATTTTCCAGTATTACTGTCCAATCTTTATGTGGTAAAATATGGTGGAGGAACAACTCTTCTCACTGATAGTTATTTGAAGCAGAAAACACTGTTGGTTCTTTGCACTATGGACCATTTATTCCAATACCTTTTATCCCATAAAGAGTGGAATAATCCAGCAGCCTGGTGCTCCTCCTGGGAGCCCTGTGCACATGACCTGGCATTGCTTGGGAACAGTCTCTTAACTGTGGCCAACATGGACTTTGTAGTACACTTCCTCCTCCAAAGCCAGAAAGGCAAGATCTTTGCCTGCACTATTAGCAGCAAAAAATCACCCTTTCTTTCAGTTTTTTAATTCAGATGATGAAAATATATAACATGTTCGGAAACTCCACTGGCAGACTTGGCAGGCATTTCATATTTACTTGGACTTAACATGAATTGGATTTGGTTCTCTGATTTCCCCACCTCCATCTCTTGGAACAAGTTATTTATTATCTGAATGAGTCTGTGTTAGTGGATCAGACATGCACATGGCACGTTTCTTGTAAGTACATTTGTTCAGTAAGATTTATGCTAGCCCAAATTGTTTTATATTGGTTTTCATTGTTGAAAATTTACTGTATTCATTCTCGGTTTGGCGTAAGTATTTGTAGTGTGCTAGGGGTTCCTGTGGTTGAACATTTTATCTCTGTAACACTTCACGCAAAGGAAATTTAAAAATATATAACGAAAGCATTTCCCTAATGTGTTTCCAATCAGCTGTGTACTTTAGTAATTTGATTTGTAGGAACCAGAGAGCAGAGTATTACTGAGCCCTTTTCAATCATTCATAATTCTTTGGGAATTAAACATCTATTGAATTTTTTCTAAGTCTTTTATTATTCTGTTTGAATGTATTGAGGGATTTTTTTTTTAACCACAGTATTATCTAAAAGTTCTCATGGAAGGAGTGAGTCTTTCTTTTCTCTGTGTCTTACACAAGGAAAACTGATGTGAATTGAGGTTGATTAGCTTGCCAGAAATCAGTCATTGAAACAGAGAGCCAGGCCCTTTTATTTCTGCATTATCACATGTGGGTGTTCCTGCTTCTGGACTTTTTGTATTAAGCCATCCAGACTATGTATTGCTAAATCTCTTTGCTACTGGGCCCCCAAGGATGCAGTGACTGTAGCCATAGCCAGGTGCATCTTCCTAGAACATGTAACCTACAGTGCGGAGGGTTAGTTGTACAAACTGACTCAAGACCTGGGCTGTGATCTCCACACAATTGTTTCTTTGGCCTTTTTCCATGGAGACTCCAACTGGCTTATTTCTTCTTTTGAGGATCTCTGGCCTTTGACCTTTGTTTTTGCCAATGAATAAACATGTGATAATCCACACTTGGGTAGTTTCAGATTTGCTTAATCTAATTTACTACCTAAAAGTAATATAAAAAATAAATAATCATAGCTCTTAGAACTGGAGGTAAGAGTTGGAGGGTTTTATCTAGTGAAGAGAGTAGCTCTTCAAGAATTTTAGATGGTTATAGAATTTTTAGTTCAATTCCTATATTTTATTTTCCTGCTTTGATTTTCTATCATGTTTTAAACTTTACTCTTGATCTTCAGCAAATTCGAGTTAATTTAATCTCGTGTCAGATCTCTTTCACAGTGATGTTTTTAGCTCTGGTCCTCCTCAGACATCATTAGGCATAAATCAAGTTATGAGGTTAGACATTTTGGCCACAAGTGTTCATCAGTCTATGGCTTTGCACTTGATAATATAATCCAGGAGGTTAATCTTCTTAGTAGTCAAGGAATTAATGTAAGTGAACGTCAAGTGGATACTTAGAAGGCTTGGTTGTGTTTTTGGGAAAAATAGCCAAAGAGCATGGTGGTCGCTGCGATCGCTAATCTGGGCTTAGAGAACATAACTTATTTTGCTCCAAAATGTAAAGGAAACCCACATTCATTCTTGGCCTTTCTTCCTGCTTCTGTGTCTCCTGTCTAGGTTGCACCTATGAAGGAAATACCTATAACAGCTCCTTCAAATGGCAGAGCCCAGCTGAGCCTTGTGTTCTACGCCAGTGCCAGGTAAAGTTCAACTATTTCTTTCTCCAGTAAAAAGGAATCTATAGAGTCCTCTTCAGTTACCTCCTCCCACAACACAGAACAAAACCCTAAAAAAGCCGAACAAAAATGAAAAACCAATGAAAAAGCAACTGTATCCTTGAGTGTGTTTACTCTGACAATCGCCATAACAAAACAGGTACAGCATAGATATTGTATAGAACTTGCTTCCAGAAACACACAGCAGGATTGTGAACCATTGTTAAACTGTGCCTGGAAAAACTCCAGGAAGATGCACACGTCCTTGGGGAAAATTCATGTCTTCCCGTGAAGTCATCTGTGAGCAAAACATGAATTCCTCTTAGCAGAAAGGGGGTATTGTTAATAATGTATGTTTCCTTTCTTTGATTTAGAAAGATTTTGAAATGGATCCAACCTGTAAACTATTACATTGAAGCAATTAGTATACTGTAACTCGATGATTTCAACCTGGCAAATTAAAAAACCACCAATTCAGCAACTAGGGAGTCCACTGTGGCTGATCCTTACTGAACTCTGTTTCAGAGCAGTAATTCTACATGGCTCTAATCCTGTCAGGTGTTAAACACAGCAAGAAAAACTAAAGCAGAAATGAAAAACTTAAATTTTCAAACTCCCACTTTAATAAAACAAACAAAAACTCTGTATAAATACTCTGTTAAAAATTATGCCCATATAAGTTTGACAAAACTTAAAAATTATTCTTTGTAGAGAAGGTGCCATTAAATTATTTTATCCCTGACCCCATTTCGTTGTCCAAGGATGTGTTTTTGCATTTAAAGGAGATTGAAATGTTACTGTAATATTTCTCTTTGCTCTTATCTTTTTTTTTTTTTGAGACAGAGTTTAACTCTGTTGCCCAGGTGGGAGTGCAATGGCATGATCTCTTAGAACTGGAAGTAAGAGTTGGAAGGTTTTATCTAGTGAAGACAGTTCACCACAACCTCCTTCTCATGGGTTCAAATGATTCACCTGCTTCAGCCTCCCAAGTAGCTGGGATTACAGGCATGCACCACCATGCCTGACTAATTTTGTATTTTTAATAGAGTTGGGAGTTTCTCCATGCTGGTCAGGCTGGTCTTGAACTCCTGACCTCAGGTGAGGCTGCCTGCCTCAGCCTCCCAAAGTGCTGGGATTACAGGTGTGAGCCACTGCGCCCAGCCAAATTCTTTTTGTTATATGGATGAGAGGTTTCCTATGTTGTCCAGGATGGCCTTGAACCCCTAGCCCTACCTCTTTATGTGCCAGGAAAACAGGCCTGAGCTCTGATCTTAAGCATAGTGACATTTAGTTTACTGAAATCTAAATTTTGTGTAGTTATGTTCCTCTGACATGCCACGATAGGTATGCTCATTCATAAGACCTTCAGCTATTTATTCAGTTAAATATTCAACTTATTTATTTAGGAAATCTGTTATTTGTGAAAATAAGCAGTAAGTAAACAAATATAAATAATACATTATTAAATCAACAAATATTTGCTGAGTTTTTCCTCCAGGATATAGGTTCAATTGGTGTCATACTGCAAAGAGATGACAGCAATAAGTTTCCATAACACCAAAAGCCCACATTTGTTCCAAAATTTATACCACTCCACTCATGCTCTGCTTCTTGACTAGCAAAATTTCCACATTTTGGTAGAGCACTCAGAAAACCAAAGCCATGGTGACAATGTTAAACAATACAATCTCATATCCTCTGGAATCTAGAATAGTATTTCTACATAACAGTCAGAGGTTTTGAAGAACCTCAAGTTGCATAGAGCAGGGGTGAATTTTGCTGCCTTTGGGGTGAAGACTTTGTTTAAATTAGGTGGAAGCTTTTCTTTTTTTTTTTTTTTTTTGAGATGGAGTTTTTGCTCTTGTTGCCCAGACTGGAGTGTAATGGTGCTATCTCAGCCATAACCTCCACCTACCAGGTTCAGGCGATTCTCCTGCCTCAGCCTCCTGAATAGCTGGGATTATAGGCATGTACCACCATGCCCGGCTAATTTTGTATTTTTAGTAGAGATGGGGTTTCTCCATGTTGGCCAGGCTGGTATTGAACTCTTGACCTCATGATTCGCCGGCCTCGGTCTCCCAAACTGCTGGGATCACAGGCATGAGCCACTGTGCCTGGCCAAGTGGAAGCTATTAGCTATTATATGGGAGGGTCTATTTTGTTGACTGAATAACATGTTAAGCCATTATCCATTGTTTACCCTGAAACTCCGATTGCCTAGCATCTCTGGTCAGTAGCGCTCAGCAGGGCCCAGAAAGAGTGATGCAGGAATTTCAAATTATTGTTGGAAGAGATCTTAAAGTCCAGCAGCCCTGGGAGTCAGCATATGCTGACCTGTAAAATGGGGCACAGAAAGTGGTTGCTACCTACCCAAGAGGAACTTTGCCTTTCATTTCTCCTCATTTTCTAAATTTTTGCCTGTGTCCTGCTAGCAAGGATAATATTTTATTCAATACACAGAAAAGCAACCTGTGAAGAAGGGACCTGCCAAAGGCTGCTAGGGAGTTTCCCTCTCCTTCTTACTTGCTCCCTTCTTTAGGTGTGAGACTTTGTCATGGAATGTAGGAAATTGCCATTTACTGGCACCTGTCAGGGAAGTCTTCTTGCTTCTCTGTAGAATGACACAATGGTAACTTCCCTTCGAATGCTCTTCTTTTCTCAGGGCACAAAATCAGTAACAGAGGATACAGTGTAGGGCAGTAGGTGAAATATGGATTCTGCCACTCACGTAACTTGCTACTTAACCTCGCTCTACCTCACCTTAACCACCTATAAAACAGAGATAGTACTATCTTCAGCTATCTTCATCTTCGTTAAAATAGTACTATCTTCATCTTCATTAAAAATGCTTCTGGTAGAGCGCCTACATGGACCAGGCACAACAAGGTCCCAGACAGATGACAGGAAGTCTAATGATCTGGCCTAGTTCTGTTTGAATTGAATTCTACCTTATTTCATCTATCTTCCTAACAAGGGAGCTCTGATGATGAGACGTTTACCTTTACTTTTCTGCCTTTAATTACTTATGGGAAGAGGAAAATTTGAAGATCACAGACAGGAAATTCATGCTGGGAACTAACCTGAATCCTCCATCTGGATTGCAGATACTGAAGGAAAATTGATTTGGGTCCATGCATAGCTTTTTGCATTGCTTCAGTTACATAACTAAAGCATGGATCTTTTTGAGGTGTTGTGTATTGCTGATACTTTAGTTGTTTCTTTCCTTCCCATGTGATATAGGCTATAACAAATTCTCCAGCAAGTGGAAACCTCAGGCCTGACATGATATGGAGACATTTAGGATGTAGCCCTCCTTGTTGGGTTGAGATGATGTGGTCACAGACATGATGAAGAAAATGACCTAGTTGTCAATTTGTTACATTTTTTTTCATCCTGTGCCACTATTTTGTTGACTGAATAACACATTAAGCCATTATCCATTGTTAATCCTGTAACTCCGATTGCCTAGCATCTCTGGCCGGTAGCTGCTCAGCAGGGCCCAGAAACACATACAACAAAACAAAATAAAACAAACAACAAACACAAAACAACAACAAAACCAAACAAACAGACATACAAATCCATTCATAAAATGGGTAGAGAAACTGGAGAAAGCCATTCAAAGGCCAACTCTGAAAATTAATTTTAAAAATATTTCAATTGACATTAAGGTGATATGAAAGTCCCAATATCAGTTTGCAAATGACTCACTTGATTTTATTACTAAGCCCTAAAGTCTCTATTTTGATATATATCATATGCTTAAAAATAGTTTTGTCTAATCTCTTCCTTTGATGTTTGAGGAAAACTGAGACCCAGGATATGTGTGAGGCAGAGTGACATTTCTAAGATTGCAGAGCTGGTCTAAAATTATTTCTAGAAGGTTGGTAGGGATTTAGGATCTCCAGGTGCTAGTCTGGGTTATGATGCTTATACTCTGTGCCTCACCATTAATGGCTTGATGTGAATAACAATGACAGAAAATATAGGAAGTGTGGAAAACCTAAAACGGTTGTGAATGAGCAGCTAGACTCTGCTGGGTGCTTACTGACAGCAAGAAGGTCTTAAAAACTGGATTTAAAAGAAAGAAAGAAATTAGGGCCAAAGAGAAAGCAAGGACAGGGAAAAGAAGAGGTGACAG
Source organism: Cebus imitator (assembly GCF_001604975.1). NCBI lineage: Eukaryota > Metazoa > Chordata > Mammalia > Primates > Cebidae > Cebus > Cebus imitator. The sequence continues at coordinate 348,858 of NW_016108049.1, forward strand.
ATGTGCACTGTGAGTTATAGAGCATTGGCCGGGGTGAGCTGGGATCTCACCCCTCTCACCTCGTTAGTACCTCTGGACTCGACACCCACTGAGCCTTGCGGTTTTTGTGCTTGGACACTTCTGCTACTTAGGTCACTTTCCAAAAGTAGTAACTCCGTGGGAATTCCGGGCTAACGTTGCTTGTGGTGTTCTGTGTTTCAGGAGGGCGTTGTCACAGAGTCTGAGGTACGCTGTGTGGTACATTGTCAAAACCCTTTGGAGCATCTGGGAATGTGCTGCCCCACGTGTCCAGGTAACGTTCTCAGGGAGACAAGGCTGGAAATCCGTGTGTGTTCTCTCGGGAATGCCTGAATCTCCCAACCCCTCTTGTTGGAAATTTTCCTTACTTTACATCTGTGTACATAATGGGTTTAGAGAGCGAGCTCCTTTGCACAGAAATATCCGCTTGGCCTCCTTGGCATGCCCAGCATGAATGCAATGTGCTGGAGGTCCTGGCATGGGGGTTCTCCAGGCTCCGGGGCCTGCTTTCCACTCCACAGGGCCACAGGTAATGCTTATTTTGGAAGAAAAGGCTGTGGCTTTCTCTGGCTTCCAGAAATGTCTTTTTACTGCTTCATATTGCAAAACCATGGCCAGAGCTCGCCGTGGTGATGAGGCAACCAGATGTTTTCTGAAAACTGAGAGCTGTGTCCCAAAGTGAATTTAGCTTAGGGTTTTCCTGGTCTCAGTTTTCCGTGTGGTTCAACAAGGTGGACCCTCTTGTCTTTTATAGAGGGCCCTGCTTCCTAGCTGACAGCGAAAGGATCTTTCTTTTGCAGTGGCTGGAACGTTTCCTTTTACTTTTCTGAACAGGCTTACAAAGATCTCCTGCATCTTTTCCTGCCCTTACATACAAGCCTGGGGATTTTGAGGTGAGAGATTTTTTCTGATCTCTTAAGCCACTGGCCAATAGTCTCTGACAGGTATTCTGCGTTTTGGGGTTGTTTTTTTTTTTTCTCTGAGTGCTTTTCCTCAAGGGTGGTGATAACAACTACTGCTCTGCTTTTGAGGTTAATCTCCAAAGGGCCTTACTGCTCTTGGAAACTTCCTGTGAAGTGGCTAAGGCACCACCGGAGCTCTGCAGAGATGAGCTTCTGCTCCATTCTCAGGCACCTGCCACTTTTCCTCCACACAGTCTCGAAGGCATGGTCCCTTTCAGAGTTCAGCCTTTTCTCACCCTTGAATGACAAGGACAGCAAGTTTCCACTTATGGCTAACCCTCCTCAGCTCCCCAGGCCGTCTTTATTCAGCTTCTTTTTCACTCTGGGATTTCTGTAAAGCTTGTATTCTTCATGAGCTTACGTGAAAGCCAAAAACTGGTTGAAAGTAAAACCATTTTTTTCCATCATCCAGTTGTTTTCTATCTATCAAGCAGAGTTTGCTTGAGTACTTTTCCCTCTGAATGTGCTGAAAGGTTTGTATTGCCTAACCATATCCTTAAATATCTACAGGATCTTTATTAAATGAGATGAGTAGTTGTCCAGGCTACAGTCTAGAATCACCTGGAAATCCTAAAAATAAATAAATAAATAAAAATCAATCTTGATGCTCATACTGCATCCCAAACCAATTCCATCAGAATCTCTGAGGAACTCTGGATTCCCAAATCTCCCAGATAATTTCTGTACACAGCCAACCCTGACATTGATAACAGAGAATATTTTATATACCATATAGTTTACAAAAATATTGGCTGGGCACAGTGGCTCATGCCTGTAATCCCAGCACTTTGGGAGGCTGAGGCAGGTGGATCACGAGATCAAGAGATCGAGACCATCCTGGCCAACGTGGTGAGACCCCGTCTTTACTAAAAATACAAAAATTAGCTGGGTATGGTGGCGCATGCCTGTAATTCCAGCTACTGGGGAGGCTGAGGCAGAAGAATTGCTTGAACCTGGGAGGTGGAGGTTGCAGTGAACTGAGATGGAGCCACTGCATTCCAGCCTGGCGACAAAAGCGAGACTGCCTATCAAAAAAAAAAAAGAAAAAATAAAATAAAAATAATTATAGCTCTTAAATATGAATTCAGTTGTGTTGAGTAGACTGTTGCTTTATTGAGACAGAACTAACTCACAGCACCCCACTACTCATAACCAAGGGACCCTTAATGGACCAACAATAATGCAATAAACACTTAAAGCTCAAGACCTCTTACCCTATAGAACATTCTCCTCACTTAGGAGATAGTCATATTTTCAGACTGCCTTTGAAACTGTGGGTACACAAACAGCAGAGTGATGTATTTCAGCAGCTGAAGTTATCATGTTTGAGCCGTTGCATCTTCCACTCTTTTTTTGGTTGAGTTTCTAGGAAGTAAAGTGCTGAACTCCATGACTGCTCACATTGCAGTGATAAGTCCTTACAACCATCCTCTGGTTATACAAGAATAAATTAGGCCCACTGAGAATAAGTGCCTGCCTGAGGTCCATGAGTGAGTAAGGGTCAAAGGTGGGGTCAGGGTCTGGCCCCTCCTCTTTTCTGGCCACCAAAGGGCACTACCTCCCATGCCCACACACACCGTGAGAATTGAGAAGCTTAGGTGCAGGTGCCCTGGCAGGCAAATCTTTAAGAATTGGCATGCCACTGCTACCCACCAGTCCCCTGACACCTGGGCAGGCTCTGTGTCCTCAGTTATGGGGTCATGAATCAATTTCATTCCCTCTCCTTAATTCCAAAGGCCAATCTTTGGATTGCAAATTGGAAGATCCAGAAGGAACTGTATCCACAAGGCATTATCCTTTGTCTTGTGAGGGAGGCTTCAGGTAAATCTAGATATAGAGAGTCAAGAGAAGCCTTGGGTATTCTCTTTGGTCATTCAGAAAGACTGGCATTGATCAGGGAATGGTATTCTGTGTAATGACAAACACGCAGATTTTAGGGCATTCTTAGTGGACTGCTCCTTCCTTTTCGCTGAGCTCTGCTCAGGAATGGTGGGGTTGTGATGGAAACAGTTTGCATAGAATTTTCATTTAAAATTCCTTTAAGTCGTCAAGGGTAGATTGTTGTAGTTAATCTGGCAATCTGTATGACAAAATTCATGGTGCAAACATGTATGAAAGATTAAGCCTGCCTTGTTGGAAGTGCACCTTAAAGAGAGACGACCAGGCATCTGCCATAGTAACAGTGGTGAGATATAGCCACTAGGAGGGCCCCACACTTACCAAGCCTTGTGGCATCATGAAGAATAGCAAGGAGCTGGTTGATTGCTAACTCTGCTTGCCAATAGTATAGAGATCTTATGCCTGGGGCATTTTTTAAACTGCAGTTTCACTTGGTGATGCAACTTCAGGCTCAGTAGCGCTTGTCTGCCTGTCTTCCATTTAACAAAGGGCTATGTGTCTAGCTTTAAGATGAATAAGGTCAGTGGCCAGATCAGGTGGGCGTAATGCCCATTCTTCTTTGTCAGGAACCAGCTGCTCCAAGAGTTTGGTGAGTTCTGCAGTTGGCTTTAGCTGGCAGGCCTTGAACATTCATTCTCAGGGGCGTGGAACAGTCTTTCACGAGACCCTGCTTTGGCTAAGTTTTGCCCACTGCTAGCTCTGCTCCCAGCACTGTCTTCCATGGAGAAAGTGACCTCAGCTGTCCTGGTCTAGTACCTTGTGAGGTCAGTCCTTAGGAAAGTGGCTTTGCTGTTAACTCATCATTGTCCCATGGCCTGTGTGACATGGGGTTCCTGTCTGGCTTGTGCATCATACCATTTATAACCTCTCTTTGGAATTTGGCAGTGTCCTGGGCGTCTTTCTGAAAAGGGAACATCTCCTGGGTTTTGATCCTATAATTAGCGCAAAGTTGGAGAGGGCCACAGTCTCTTTAACAGAGAGGGTGGGGCTGCAAACCTGTGTGATACCTTGTGTCCTACCTATGCCCCTTCTTGCCTTTTTACCTGGCCCTCTGAACAGTGCAGCAGATGGGTCAGAACTGATTTTGAATTCCAGCTCTGCCATCTGCCAGCTGGGAGGCTTACTTTCCCCTTACTGAGCCATGTTTTCCTTATCTGTGAAAAGAATGATGCAAGTCCCTACTGTGTCGGATTGCTGGGGATATGGCGTGAGACTGGTGTACCTAGGACCCGGTAGAGGCTGTGCCATTCTAATCGAGTGGGGCCCCTGGTATCATCTGCTCTGAGCTCATGGTTGACTTCTCTCCCTTGGCTTTCCATGTGCCTTCTCTGGCCCCTCTGGGTTTGGTCCTTCTGGCAGTGTGCAGCATGGTCACCATGCAGCTCCAGGACCCGCTGCAGGGCTCTCCATGGTGCACTGCTCCCCCTTGGGCTGACCTGGGTTGCACTGTCTTATTTGTTTTCCAGCATCTTTGGCGTTCTGGGTCCCATGCCCATCTTTTGCGTCTGTTTTTTCTTGTCACAATTTAGCAGTCTTGTCCGCTGGTTGAAGAGGACACTTGGCTGCGTGTAGGTGGGTGATGGATGAGCTGTGGATAGAAGGATCGTGTCAGGCTGAACGACAATGGCTACTGCCCTAATTCTAAACTCTTCTCTGTTTTCCAGGGTGTGTGTTTGAGGGTGTCCAGTATCAAGAAGGAGAGGAATTTTACCCGGAAGGAAGCAAATGTACCAAGTGTTCCTGCACTGTAAGTCCTGCTGTGGATGTTCCCAGGGTGTCCTTTGGGCTGAGCGTTGCTCACACTCGCCAAAAGCACCCCCAGTCTCTGCAGCCTCTCCCTCGTCTCCTCTTTGGGGAATAGTCATTCTCTCCTGATGTGGGGCCCAGGGAAAAGCTCATCCACCTGGCTCAGTGCTGCTAACATTCCGGGCTGGGGAATTCTTCCTCATGAGCCTGTCCTGTGCATTGGAGTATGTTTAGCAAGGTCGCCTGGCTCCACGCACGAGATGTCAGTAAAACCCTCCAGCTCTACCACCCATAATGTCTGCAGACCACCCAATGCCCCATGGAGGGCAAACTCGCTCCCAACTGAGAACCTCTGCTCTGAAGCATGAGGAAGGGAGGCTGATTTTCCTCCATGTACCTCCTTTTTCGGGAGAAAGCATGGATTTTCTGTTCCTCAGGGGCTGAGGGGCTTCTTGCTGAGACAGCTGCTTGGTTCTTTAGCGCAGCCAAACAAGAAGCAATGGGAACAAACACAGCTTGCCTCCGTGCATCCTGAGGGGAGGGAACCTGGTCTGAGGACTGATCATTTACAGGTTGCAGAGTGGGTAGGAGGAAATCTCTTGAAATTGGGGGTTCAGGGCAGAAGAAGAATCAGTGCGACAAAGTCACAGGCTTGTCTTTCTAAGCATTGCTGAATTCTAATCCATATACTAATAATCTCTCTGCATGCTTACATATAAAAAGAACTTGGCACATGCTACAACTTTGAGGGGATATTTTAAATTAATATATGTTAAATTTAGGGTGAAATCAGTGGTGGTGATAGTGACAGGGAATCTAGTCTTAATCAGCTGCTACAAGTTCTTTACAGTAGGGAGTTAGTACAACCATCTATGTTTTAAGCTTTTAATATGTTATAATAAAGAACATACATTTTCCAAGTCACTTGTGACTCAGTATGTCTCTCAGAATATTAAAAGGAAAGTACCTGAGGAACTATAGCATCCTAATTTCACCAAAGCAGAATCATATGTGGATCAGCATAAATCACAGCATTTGTCATTTCTCTACATGTGTTTTCAAAAATCTTTCCTCCTTCCTGCAGCACAAATACACCCAAGCTAGAGAATATAGATTAGAAGAAATATGACCAAGTATGATGGTTTTTATATGGGGGAGAAGGGGGAAAAAAAAGGAACAGAGGCAGGAAGAGTATATATGTGTATCTCTATATATCTACATATGAAACATATGTAATATACATCATGTATATGATAATATATAAAAAACACAAAAGTAATGTACTAATGAAAATGAGCATGAACTTGCATATTCCAGTTTAACTTCCATGTTGTTCCTCTCCTGCTAATTATGACTAAATAGCTGTATTTTTTTTTAAATTTTTTTAAGATGGAGCCTCACTCTGTCTCCCAGGCTGGAGTGCAGTGGCACAATCTCAGCTCACTACAACCTCTGCCTCCCAGGTTCAAGCAATTCTCTTGCCTCATCCTCCTGAGTATGTGGGATTACAGGCTTGAGCTACCATGCCTGGCTCATTTTTGTATTTTTAGTAGAGATGGGGTTTCACTGTATTGACCAGGCTGGTCTTAAACTCCTGACCTCAAGGGATCCACCTGCCTTGGCCTCCCAAAGTGCTGGGATTACAGGTGTGAGCCACTGTGTGAGCCCGGCCTAAATAGCTTTAATTTTTTATGTAAATGATTTCTATTTGCCATTAAATATTACCCATTTCTCGATTTTATTTCTTCCATACTGGAGGCTATAAAGTTTCCCAATAGTTTTTAAAATTAATCTCATGCTTTTGGGAGTAGATTGAGGAAAATCAAGGCATATTTCAATAGGAAATTGTAAATGTGTACCTGAATGAATTGCCTTTCCCGGTAAAGGTGTGCCAAGGTCAGGCAGCCGAGCCTCCTTGGAGAGGAAATTTAGAAGGTGGTAAGGAGGATGGAAAGTTCCTGCAGCTGTACCAGTGACAGCCAGCCAGAGTTATCCAGTGCTGAAACTGGAAATGAGCTTAGAGCTAATATGTACAGGGGTCACAAGCCTAAATGTACTGCAGGCATTCTGATTCATATGTTTTTAAACACAATGCGTGATGAATGAAACACCAAGTTTTCCTCCCTAGTGAGTTCTTCCCAGACCTAGAGTCTATTCCTTTCTCATATCCTTATATTTTCATTTCCTGTATTCCTGTATTCTTTCTAGTTTTCTGCAGTGCCACCGTCAGCACTCAAAGGGCAACTAATGACTGATTATGTTCCTGATGCCAGTCTTTAGATTAATAGAATAAATGGAAGAGACAGTGGAGTTCTTGCTTGAAGATAGGACATTTGTGTGTCAGCTTGGGTATGGGGAGTGTCATAAGAGCAGTTTTTCTTTTATGAAAACAAACATTTGAGATGTAATCTTGCTTTTTGGTAGCTTGTTAGTAAAATAATCTGGTTTCTGATATTCTTTCATTTTTGCTATCTTTTGATGGAGTACACTAAAAAAAAAAAAAAGTAATGTCTTGGCAGCAAATGGCCCTCTCTTGAGGGTGGTAACTGTGGAGATCTTCACTTTGGAATGGAATATTCTAAATGTATGGCCTGGCTCTGTAACGAGGAGGCATGGAGTTTCCCAGTGTTGCCGTGACAGCCAGCTTGGAAGCTTTGGCGTGTGAGGTGTGTGCGGGTGGCTTGCTGTGTGAGAGGGCAAAGCTGGAGAAGGGCTTTAGACAGGACCTGTGCAAGGTCAAATGCCCCACTGAGGAGGCTACCAGAGGGGTGTTGAGAATGTTAGGCTGCCTCCTTGTACAAATGAGGACTGCATATAATAACCTGTTGTGATTTGGTAAAAATAGAAAGATGTATATGTAGAGAAATATAAACATTATTTAAGCATGTGTATAGTATTCATGTGACTATATATTTGTATGTATATCTCTATATCTATAATTGCATGTATCTATACACACATATATAAATATACAAAAGTGTGCCTATAAATACAAATATAAACACACACATTTCCATGTCTAAGATTGGATGCCCAGAAACAGACCTTGAGACAAGTATATACATGTAAGTGGTTTATTTGGGAGACACAGAAGACTCTGGCAGAAGAGTGTGGAGGGCAGACAAGGGTGAAGAAGCAGCCAGTTGAGGGATGTCACCAAGTGCTGTGGTCTGAATGGTCCCCAAAATTCATGGGTTGAAACTTAATCCTCATTATGGTGGTATTAAGAGGTGAGACATTTACGGGTTGATTAAGCCATGAGGTCTCTGCTCTCATGAATGGCCAAGTGTCCTTATATAAGGGCTCAAGGAGGAAGTTCATTTCTCTTGCCCTTCTGTCACTCCCGCCATGTAAAGATGCAGTGTTCCTCCTCTTCAGAGGTGGCAGCAACAAGATACCATCTTGGAAGGAGAGAGAGCAGCCCTCGCCAGACACAAAACCTACCAGCACCTTCATCTTGGACTTCCTGGTGTTCGGAACTGTGAGAAATAAATTCCTGTTCTTTATAAGTTACCCACTCTCAGATATTTTGATATAAGAATGCAAATAGACTTTGACACCAAATGAGCTACCGTTGTGTGTGACCAGAGCTTAGTCTTGCTGGGGAAAGTCTGGAAACCAGTGTAAAATTCATGCCTCAGAACGTTTTCACTGGAGGAGTGAGAGAGCTGAAATACCCACACACCAACTCCAACCAGGCTTTGGTTGAGGGCTGCTCCCAGAGGGTCTTGATTGGGTAGCATTTCCAGGCTGTCCCTCAAGTGGCAAAGTGCCCTTTAGCAGCAAGAGGCAGAAACACAAAAACAAATATTTCTCAACTTATGGTGGAGTTATGTTCTGGTAAATGCATCACAAGTTGAAGATATCTTAGGTTAAAAATGCATTTAACACACCTAACTTACTGAAGCATAGGAGCTTAGCCTAGTCTGCCTTCAGCATGCTCAGAACATTTATATTAGATACAGTTGGACAAAATCATCTAACACGAAGCCTATTTTGTAATGTTGTACTGAATAGCTCATTAAATTTATTGAAAACTGCACTTAAAGTGAAAAGCAGAGTAGTTGTATGGGTACATATTCTACTGAATGCATATTGCTTAAGTCGAAGTATCATCATGGACTAACTGTACTGGCAGTTAGAAGTGTGAGCGTGTGCACACACCCAAATGGTAAGGATGAGAGGATGTGGGTAGGGCAGCAATAGAGTCAGCTACAACATGTATATGTGTCCATATGTGTTCGTATATATGCACATAAACATCTATACATTTATTTGTGAATATTTGTATATATGTGCAGATGCATATGCATACGTGCATATTTGAAATACTAAACCACTAGCTTTTTCCCAAGTATTACTCTTTTGCCTCCACTCCTTTGCTCATGCTGCTACCTGTCTGTAACTCCTTTCTTCTGCTTGCTCACCTGGTGAATGCTTGGCTTTTCCAATCTGTTATCACCACCCCACTGCAACTCCCTGAGCCCCTGATTTTCCCAAGGAGAAGCAACTGTTTCCTCTGTTGTATTCCTGAGGCTCCATGGCTTTCACTTGTTATAGCTTCCCTCCTGTCTTTCCCTCCCTCCTCTGTGCTTAGCACCACTGGCAGGCACTCATCAATGTTAGCACCCTTCTTTTTTTCTATTGCTGTCTTTTTGATGTAGTACACTAAGAAAGAGTAATGTTTTCTCTTCTGTCCTGTGACTTCTGCCCTTCCAAGTGGGCCAGCCAATTCTTGCCTGGGGAGAGTAATTCTGGTTAGATATCCCCTTATCACTAGCTTACTGTTTGCCTTGGGGACATGCCCTATGGAGTTGTGTGTGTGAAACATCCCTCAGGGATATCATCCAGCTCCAATGCATGAACTGCAAACTCTTCATGTTGTCCCCACTCCCAAATGGCTTATATGTGCCATGTGGCTTATATCTGAGGTACAACTCACTTAGTTACACTCTCTGAATTTGTGAAAATCTGTCTACTGATGTTTTTGTGATGTGGTGACAGAGAGGCAGACCACCAGAAAGACATTCGTCTTATTGTGATGGATTCCTAAGATAATGAAACAAATGCCTCACACATGATTGTACATCCTGGTTTCAGCTGGGCTATCTCTGTGGCATTCCAGACAGTTGAGAACATGATAAAGTTTGAGGATTATCTGGAGAGGATTTCACAACCTTTTGCTCTTATCCATTCCAGAAGCAGACTTAACATTTTTAGGTGTGAATATCATCATGACTCACTTAGAAAATGCGGTGCTTTCTTATCACTTGTGAAACTGCATCACCCCTGTTTACCCATTATAGAGAATCACTTCTCCAGAGTCCTGATACTCATCAGGGGAGTGACAGCTTGAGTCCCGTTAGCTGTTACGTATAGCAGTCTGACTCATACTAGAGTGCATTCTTTATGGGATGTGTGCAGTGTGAATAAGCACTGTATTCATTTTAAAATGGAAAGAGGATTCTTTCCTAATGCTGAAGCAAAGAACAGTTTATAAAGTATACTGAGTGTTAAAGTGCACCTTGGCTTCCTACCTGCTTCACTGTACAGCAGATACAGTGTGCTTTTGTTTAGTCAACTTTTCAGGAAACAGGATGGTGGAAGTTGGTACAGACATTTCTGTAAAACCTGTCTTCAATGTTGCAAGACTAAAGACCAAGGTGTCAATTAGTGATGTTTGTATTTTTTTTACCAAAGTATTTTAAGAACCCAAGGGGCTCAGTGTTCTTGGAAATTTGCTTGCAGGAGGGAGTATAGCCCACAGAGTGGTAGGATACTCTTAAAAGAGCAGCAAGTCCTCTGTCTGTAAAACCAGCCAAATTAACTGGCCAAGATCAATTACTTTTGCTGACAAAGGCGTATTAAGTTCAGAGGATTTTTACCAATAAACATGGGTTGTTAATGGGCTGTCTGTGATGAAGGAGCTGTGCTTTATTGGCTCTTAGAAGCCCTGAAGTCCATAAACACCTTTGCTCTGACTTACACTTTAGATATTGCAAAGTGCTGTCTCCCAGGGAAAATGAAACTCCAAGGAAGGTTATTTGAAGTAAACAAAGAAAATGGAGATCTTCGTGGCTTCCCTGTCTCTTAGACTGGATCCCTGAAGATGTTCTGAGCAGCCAGGCGGGGTCCAGCCTCCATCAACCTCTTTGGCCTCATCACTGTCCCTCATGCTCGTCTTCTCTGCTCTGGCCACTCTGGCCTTCAGACAGAACCTCTCCATCGTTGCTACAGAAAGGGAAGAGTCCCACCAGTAACATGAGCCTCACCTGTGAGCTCATTAGAAATGCAGCATCTCTGTCCTTCTTTCAGGCCCACTGAATTGAAATCTGCCGTTCAACCCGATCCCCAGAGGGTTCATTTGCCAAATAAAGTTTCAGAAGCACTGGTCTCATATCTCATGGCCATTACCTAGGCTGTTTTTACCTTTTCCTCCCATTTCTCCTCCTTCCCATCGTCCCTATACCTAGGGAGCTTCCGCTCACTCATCTGGCATTGTAAAGCCCAAACACTCCTTCTTTAGGGAAGCTTGTTCTGATTCCAAAGACCAGATCACTTCCTGTTGGGAAACTCTTTTATAGCACCCCATACTTTACTCTCCAAACATCCAAAATGATTTGTAATTAGATATTTTTGTTTTTGATGGTTTTATTTAACTCCATCCATTTGGGTAAAATGGTGACTTTGTATCTTCCGTGCTTGGCACATAACGAGTATACATAATAATTTGCTGAATTCATGAACAAATGAATGCTGATTTTTATTTTCCTTCTTTTCCCCTCTGCTTCTCTTCTCTCGCTCCTACTTCCCCCACACACCCCAAACATTTAGTCTTTACCAATTCAGCAGAGAATAGAGAGATGCACGTCATCGTGGATGAGCTCAGAAAGGAAGAGGGATTCGTTTCAGCTGCTGTAGCGCTTATGATAAATTGCTTGATATGGAATGCGTATGACTTCCCTGGAGATGTCTTGTTTGAAAAGTGTTCCTAAGCCTTAAAGGTTCCCACAAGTTCTGGTGACAGGAAGCTGTGGTGACAGGAAGCAGTCACCAACGATCAGAGCCACTCACTGTGGCAGAGCTTTTAAAAGAGTAGAAGCCACTATGCACAGAGTTGGCCTTGCCCTGAATGAAGTATATGGAAGGCATGTCTGACCTCCTCCTCCTCCTCCAGTGTCTCCAGCTCAGATTGCAGTTCTCTGTAATAGGAAGCAAAGAGAGTCCTCATCATTTCTGTGGTCACATGGTGCCACAGCACTCCAAGTTACAGATTCCCAACTGTGCTGTTTCTCCTCTGACATGGGGACTTGGGACCCTCGATGCCTGAACCCTCTCTCATGGCCTCTGCCTTACTTGCAATAGTGTGTGCAATTTGATGCATTTTAGTTATAAGCTGTCATTATATCTTCTCTGTCCACAGGGAGAAATTTGGCTACATCTGGGCAATAAATTGGAGAATTGAGCAATTATTGAGCAAATTAGATCAATGTGGGCAGTTTATCTAACTAGTGTGGGCCAAAAAGCCCCAGAGGAGTTTTGAAAACTAGTTTGAAATATTGGTGTAATTGCTGCAGTGTTCCATTTCACACTATGGATGTACCATCACCCTGAGGACAAAAAGGTCTTGATTTTGAACGGTTAATTGGAAAAAAAGGTGTTCTCTTAAAGGGCTGGATAGCACTTGGCCACTAGGAGGGGCCTTCAACTTGCTTAGAAAGGTAGCTGGTATTCTGCTTGTTTTGTGACTGGACAAAGAGGTTGTGAATCTTGGTGTTTTATGTTAGAATGAATCTGAATAGTTGTGGTTTACCTGTCAGCCAAGGCTTCTATTGGAAGATTTATTGTAATGCCGTTGTCATCAGGGTGATTCCATAAATGCACAACTATTGTTATGGGATATCAAATTCTAGTTGCTTGAAAATACCCCCAAAATGACCTGTTTATATGGCAAAGTTGAATTAATTGCCTACCATGGTCATTGAGCATTACCTGGACAGAGCCTTAGTAGTTTTCTGGAAGAAAGAGGGCAAAGGTGGGATGAGGCTTTAGGGGGTCTGATTTGAGAGGGGTCATTCAGTGTGAGGGGTTGATGTGGACTGGGAAAATGCCATGATATGTTAGTTTAGAGTTGCAGAAAAAAGTAAGGCAAGAGCTTCAAATCAAATCTTAAAGAGTTCATGAGCATAGTTGAGTTATCTGTGTTACTAGACTGTACCTTCAGCAAGTTGTGTACTTTTAGCAAGTTCTTGAAACCAGTAGGGGGCTCAATATTTTTATATTAAAAATATTGGGAATAATTGTTCTATATTTTAAATTTTACCTCATCCTGGACTTACATGTTTTTGGGACAAATCCCAAATTTTAATCCTCATATATGTCTTTATTTTAATGGCTTGTAAGATTCCTTATGATTATTTCTTTATATAATTTGTTTATAGCTGAAATAGTCTGTAAAGCTATGCTTCGACACAGGGAGACATCGACTTCATAATGAGCACAACAGTGAAAAAAGTTGGAGAGGAAATTTTTTCTTTGGCATTTGGGCATTTATATGAAAATGCATAGTTTGAAAAGAAATCTGCAAATAATTTATTTACAGAGGAATTATTGATAATAATAGTTATTACTACTGAATGTGTACCCTGTGCCAGGTACATATAGTATATAATATTAATTTTCACAATTGTCCTGCAACCCAGGTAGTCTTAGCTTCTTTTTTGTTAAAAACAAAAACAAAAACAGCTCCAGCTTCTGAGAAGTTTAATAGCTTGCCAAAAGTTAAAAAGCTAGCAAGAACTGAAGCCCCAAACTGCCTGATTATAAAGCTACATGTCGTTTCTCTCTGTCTAAATAAGTGTTTATCCAATGGGCGCATATCTCTCTTGCAATGGTCTACTGAACTTTAAGCATTAATTTTGATAGCCCTCCTTGAAGATTTTATGGAGGAGCTGGGTTCGCCTAGACATGGCTTTCAGTGGTTCTGCGAATATAAATTTATCCTCTTGGTAGATGGAGGGGGATATTGTGTCATTGCTTTTGAAGTTACTTTCTATTACCTGTCTAAGAAGCAGATGTGTTTAGAGATTTGAGTGAAATTTGGAATAAAGATTGAGAGTTGGTAGAAGAATTACCTCAACTGATGAAGTCTCACATTGTTATATCCTTGAAAATATCATTCCTTTAATTTTCTTCCTCATCCTTCTATTTTCTCTAAGGTCTATCGGATTATGAGTTCATTTTATCCCCTAAAAATCCTAAGAAAGATACAGACTTTTACTAAATGATGAAGACTTTTCTAACTATCTGTCCATTCATCTTTCCATCTTTGTATCTCTCTCTTCTCTCTACAGCCAGCAAGTCCTGTGTTAGCATAACAACATTTGAGTGTCTACTCCATGTTACACACTATATTAGGCCCTGAGCATTCAAAAATGGAGAGGAATTCACTTTTTCTTTTCAGCCAAATACAATCTATTGGCTTGTGAAAATAAACCCCAAATAAAGCCATAATGCAGCCTTTCTTGTGTCACATGTATTGTATGATAATTTTAAAAAGCCTAAATATATTGAGAAATGGAAATAATTATAGAACTCAAAGATAACTACTGTTAATATGATTTAATATATTTCCTTCCAACTTTTTTCCTTCCATATGTACATGTAATTCTGTAGGCAGTTTTATGTCCTTGTTATTTTCATTTAACATTATGAATATGTCTCCATTTCATGCCAAAGTTAAAAATACTTTTAATAGCTACATGACATTTTATAAAACCATATTTCATCATTTTCTGTTATTAAAAATTAACATTTTCAGTTTTCACTATTATGAATAATATGACAGACATCTTTGAAAATTAATCTTTTTAAAAAAATTATTTCCTTAGGCTAAGTTCATTGCAGTATAATTAGTGGGTCAAGGATTGAAACAAGTATATTGGTGTATATCTTCCTGTACCTAACCATTTTCCATGTGGGAATCTTGTTTTCATGGCATTTGGCTCCTGAAACTGAACATTTTTCATATGTTTATCAGTCATTTGTGGTTTTTTCTGTAAATTGTCTGTGTTTTTATTTCTAATTTTTCTAATTAGAAATTAGAAAGTTAAAGTTTTATTGAAGTTAGTTTTAATGAAATGTATATGTGTATGAAGAATCTTAATCCTCTGCTAGATAAGTTAAGATGTGTTTAAAAACACTGAACCAACTCCTTGTGTACCGTTTGACCTTAGCATGCATATGGCATGGTGGATAATGGCATAGTTTGCTAAAATCCCATGTCTTCTTCCAAGCTTCACCCCTCAAATCTTGATCCAAATATATTAAAAAACAGAAAAGTGAGTCAGCATTGTCAGCTCCCACATTTAATTATTCCAAGACTTTTCATTATTTAAGCTTCTCTTTTCCATCTCTAACTCCTTCATTTTGAGATTTTGACCTTTTGTACCTGCTCCCATACTGACATGAGTCATTCTTTTGAGTTTCTACAATGCTTCCTCTAGTACTCGTGGCCCTGCAGTCGCCTCCCCAATCTTCTTGCTTTCCTTCTTAGCTCAGAAACAGAACTATCCAGTATCCCAATACTCTCGGAGCCTTGTTCTCCATTTGGGCTCCTCTGCCCATCTCTTTTTACTTTTCTTGGGATGTTGTTCTGTGTTTCAGATTTTAAGTTCCTAGTAGACAGGCATAATGTACTTTACACCTTGAGTACAGTGTCTTAAACATAGGAAAGAGCGAATATTTGCCTAAATAACTAGTCTTACAGCTGATGATTTGAGTATCCATGTTCTTGAAAATGAGTTATACAATCTAGAATTTTCTACCTTCCTACTTGGGTCTTGATGTCCATCTTGAAGGCAATAGGAAAATATTCATTGTTTTAATGAGCATGGTTACATGAAGCGTTCATGATAATTCTGTAAGGAAGAGCCTCCAACCAAAACCATTGTAAAATGCTGGTAAGGAGACTTAAGAGTAGCTGTGTGAAGAGGATGGAACGGGGGTGAGCTCAGGGGACTAGTGTAAGAATGTAACGTTCTGTGGTGTGGGAGGATGAGAATGAAAATATTCATTAATGAAAGTAAAAGAAATGTCCCTTTTTTGGTTAACCAAATAAGATAAAATACTATCCAAAGTACTTTAGGACATTCCCAGAACTTTCTGATCTTTTTCTCCATTATTACCCTGATAACTTCATTTTAAAAACCATTTTGGCACGTCTGGCCCTGCTGCTTTATCTGCTCCTTTGTTCGTTTCTGCTTCATGACTCCCCTCCCCTCCTGTGCCCTTCCATTCCTTCTCCTTCCCCACCTGCTTCCACTTCCCTGTCCCCCGGTCCTACTTGAGCTTCCCCTCTTCCATTCCCATCAGGCGCTCTGCACGATAGCCTGGTGTTAGTAAAGTACCATGACTCATTTTCATTGCTATCTTGGTCTTTCCTCAAATAACTATCCCAGAATTTTGCACACACTAGATATTCAGGAAATATCTTTTGAATGAATTGATTACACATTTTGGCACCTTTTAAATGTCATTCAAATGTTCGATTTGGAGGGTGGCAGTGCTTTTGTGGGCCTGTGAATGGCTTCAATTACCACCATTCCCTCAGAATGGATTTTTAAATGGTACCACTTGTTTGGTGTGTGAGCTGTGATGTGTTTGCATCTCAGGGAGCCACAGTCCTCCCTAAAGATTGGAGGATACTGAACCACAAACACACAAGGAGAAGAATACTTCCTCTGCACCGTCCAACATTCCCGTCTCAAGCCCATCTCTGAGCCTATACTGAGTCATACACAGTGACTCATCCTTCTGAAATCCACCTAAGATCTTGAGCTGTGGTTTGGAAGAGCCAAATTGAAATACTGAGCAGACTTCGCTGTTTGAAGAGGACATGGCCTCTGCGATCTGGGTGCACCTTCCATGTAAGGACCCCCGTGGCAGGTATAAGTGACCAGGAGTCAGCTCCAGTGTCAAACACGTCTATCACAGAATTCTACTACATTTTTCTTCTTTTCTTTCTTTTTTTTCCTCTTGTGCCTCTCTTCTGTTCTCTATGATACACAGAGTCAGACAATGTGATTATGATTAACCACATTATGTTCCAGATGTTAAATTACAAAACTACGTGAGGACTTTTTAAAACCTCTGGCTGTTGATAGAATTAAACAACAGAAAACACTTGATATTCATAATGAATAAAAAAGGAAAACTATAGTTTATCCATGCCATTCTCTTTAGGCAAAAGGAGGGAGGTACCTGTTTCATTTTGGGCTTGATTAAATATAAATTTGTAATGTAGTCAAGCATTAACAAAAGCAGTTACTCATTACGAAGGAGTATCCTTTGGTCATAATTTAAGAACTAACATTCAATAATAGAAAAGTTACTTTTTAACTTCAAAATGAATATTAAAAATTACTCTCACTACATTATTCATACTGATACATATCTTAATTTTTTCATGCTGTCATTCGATGAAATGAGTGTTTACTATCCTTTCACATATTGGATTATAGGGCTGTGTTGACTTTACGGGTCTTTTCCCCACCAGTTGAGTTTATGAATGTGACTGGCAAATGCTAGGAGTGACTCTTTTTTGACATTGATGGGAAATGCATTTCTTTTCAGTGTCAAGTTCAAGAACAGGAGAGGGAGGGGACTCTTAAGAATTTTGAGTTTTATTATGAGGTTTTCAGTATCCATAATATTCATAAACAATAGACACAGCTGTCTTTAATAACTAAGCCCACTAACTGAATGGACAGAACATATGCCCAGAAAAACATCAGACTGTAAGAGAATTTTTTTTCCAACACAGACATTTTCAGAGATTGAAGCAAGATTTCATTTATAACCAAATTGTGTGTTTATTTCAAACTTCTATCATTAAGTAAAATCATTTGACCTCGGTCTAGGAAAAATGCAGTGAAGTTTTTGGTATTTTTAAAAGTTTTGCCTTTGCTGTTGAAGTGTTCTGATTAGCTTTAGGGCATGATGATGGATTCTGTGTGCCATTAGGGGATTGTCGTGAACAAAAGGCCACTGTCCTGGGAGTAAGGAGACCTCTGGTTCTGCCCTGCGTCTACTATTGGCTAGTTATGTGACCTGGAACCTTCCCACTAACCTCTTTGGGACTCAGTTTCCCCATCGGTAAAATAAGGGCTTGTTAGAATATTTTCAGTTCTACAATTCTATAATTTCCCAATTCAGAAAGGGCCTTCACTTTCCCAGGAAGCAAATTATTTGTCTGACTCTAAATACCAGTTAATAGAAATTATTTTTTCTTATAGGTCACTGATACATTTTAAATATATGTCGGGCCAGGCACGGTGGCTCTTGCCTGTAATCCCAACACTTTGGGAGGCCAAGGTGGGCAGATCATGAGGTCAGGAGGTGAAGACTATCCTGGCTAACATGGTGAAATCCCATCCCTATCAAAAATACAAAAATTATCCAGGCATGGTGGCACATGCCTGTAGTTTCAGCTACTTGGGAGGCTGAGGCAAGAGAATCGCTTGAACCCTGGAGGCAGAGGTTACAGTGAGCCAAGATTGCGCCACTGCACTCCAGCCTGGGCAACAAGAGTGAAACTCTGTCTCAAATAAATAAATAAAATGTATGTCTTAAAATTTACTTTTGAATTTATACATGGTAAAATTTACTTCTTTTTGGGACCTGTGAGTTTTTACAAATGCAGTCTTGTACATTTTTAAATAGTCAATATTATCATAAATTATATTCAATGATGCAAAGAGTCTTTACTTATGATTGTGGCCATGCGTTAGCTTATTGTGTTAAAACACTAAAAAGACTTACATAATAAAGTTTCTCTAAAATACTAAGACATGTGTAGTACCTCATATATATCTAGGATAAAGAGCAAGAGGCTCTCATCCATTTTGAAGGACATGAAGTTCTTCACTCATGAGATGGATTTGTGGGTTCTTTTTGCAGAAACACAATTAGAGGTGGAGGAAGCTTTCCTGTTTCTCCTGAAGGCAAGGAGAAGACAATAAGACAATAAAATAGGACAGTATTGAAAGTCATGATGAGACCTCCTGTTGCAGGGCTCTATCACTAATGCTGCTGAATGGGCAAACCTTATATTTCTGTGCTTATTACACGCTCTTCTATTCCTAGCTCAGAAATGGAAAGGCATTCCAGTAGCATGATATGCCTCCACATTAGTGTAAAACCAGGCCGTATAAGATTGATGATTTTTGGAAGCGCTTTGAGGTTCTCTAAGGAGACAGAGTCCCCTGCTGTTTTTGGCAGCGTTCGTTCCATGAGGCCTGCGCAGATGTTAAAGTATTGCGTCTTTCTCTGTGTTAATCCTTGTTGCTTCCCTGTTCCAGGTGTTGTCCAAATGCTGTACAAAAGAGGCCTGAACTTTCTGTGAGTTGGAGTCCCATGTTCAGAGTCTTACAGAGTCAGGGGCCACCTCAAGAGTTCCATATATTCTACCTGGGATCTGGCCCCACGGAGGCCACAGTGCCCTGGTGGGTGGGACATAGTTTCTGGAGTTGGTCAGACAAGGATTCCATTCAGCTCTGCTTTTTGAGCAAATAAGTATACAACTCCAAGCCACACTTTCCTCATTTATAAAATGGGGTACTGGTTCTTGGCAAATCATACCCAGGAACCTTCTGTTCTCTTCCTCCATCTCTAACATGGTTGCTGCAGGAAATAGGACCTACAAAGCTATTTCATGCATAAAGAGCTTTATGTGAAACAAAAAAAGTTAAGATCCTTGCTTCTTATAGAAACGAAAGAGCCAATTTCAGTAAAACTGTAGGGCTCTTTGGAGATCCAGACAGTCCTTCTCCCACTTTTTTTTTTTTTTTTTTTTTTAGTAAAAGGAGTCCCAGATGGTTTTGAGGATTTCATGGAATAATGCATGCTATGCCTATTAGCCAGCATCTAGTAGGTAACTCCTGTTCCTGCATAGCTGAGTGGTTTTTAGCTGTCGTCTTTTTGATGGTTACCTGCTTAAATTCACTCTTTAGGACACTCATTTATATATCAAACCTAAATATTTTAAGCCAAAGTTTTCTGGTTTGGTTTACCGAGGAGAAACTTCCCAAATGGCTTCTTGCTGTCTACAATTATTGCCCTTCATACAGAAGGCTGTATATAGGGAGACAGTAGTTTGCAGTCTGAATCATTTCTTTTCTTCACAAGTAGTGACTGCACTTCATTTAGTACCTGTTTATGATGGGAAGGTCTACCACCATTCTAGTAATCTAATCTTGTGCTGTCTGGTAGAAATACGGTGTGAGCCACATATGCAATTTTAAATTTTCTGGTAGCTGCATTAGTATAAGTTTTGAAAAAGTTGAATTAATTTTGCATTAAAATAAGTTTAAAAAGGTGAATAATTTTCATAATACGCTATACCTAACCCCACATATCTAAAACATTATTGTTTGAATGTGTAATTATTATAAAAATATTAATGGGATATCTTACATTCTCTTTATTTTTGCACTAAGACTTTAAATTCCAGTGTGTATTTCTCACAGCACTTCTTATTTCAGGCTGACCATATTTCCAATGCTCAATCACACATGTGGCTAGTGGCTACCATACTGGACAGTGCAAGTATAACTAATCTTGAGGGATAAAGAAGCAGCAGGTCTTATGTTCATGCTCAACAGCACTCTCCGCCCTCCCTCCCACTTGATACCATCACATCCCATATTGATATTCTCTACTGAGTTACTGATATTGTGTGGAGAGCCAGGATGAATGTGAAAGTGAAAGTGAATTACCAGCCAGAGTGATCTTTTCTAAATGTCGTGTCCCCCTCTGTTTCAAATTTTCTAATGGCATCTATTCTTTTTCCAAGTTAAAGCCAGAATACCCCTCGACCCCCAACCTTATCTTCCAAGACTCTCCCTCTGACAAGCTTTAGCTCAGTGTCCCCACCCAAATCTCATCTTGAATTGTATTCCAAGTTGTAATCCCCACGTGTTGAGGGTGGGACCTGGTGGGAGGTGATTGGATGCTGGATGCAGTTTCCCCCATGATATTCTCATGATAGTGAGTTCTCACAAGACCTGATTGTTTGCTAGTGTCTGGTGTTTCCCGCTTTGTGCTTTCTCTCTCCTGCCGCCTTGTGAAGAAGGTGCTTGCTTCTCCTTCATCTTCTGTCATGATTGTAGGTTTCCTAAGGCCTCCTCAGCCATGTAGAAGTGTGAGTCAATTAAACCTCTTTCCTCTATAAATTACCCAGTCTTGGGTATTTCTTTATAGCAGTGTGAAAATGGTCTAATACACCCTCGTATACCATTTTTTCCAGACCCTTTGGGCTGCCTGCCATTTCTTGAATGTGCCAGGCAGATTCTCACCTCAGTTCTTTCATATTTGAATTTTCTGTCTGAAAGACTCTTATCTGAAGGCCCACATATGTGACTTCTTCAGCTCCTTGAAGGAAATGAAGAAGCCAGATATGCTTGAATGTCAGCTTCTTAGTGAGGTCTTTTCTATTAAAATGGTAACCCTGCTTTGCTCCTATACCCCCCTGCCACCAGATATTCCCTATTAAACTGATTTTGTTTCTTTTTCCCCATTGCTTGTTTATCACCCTCTGATGTGCTTTTTCTTTTTTTCTTTTGTCTTTCTCTTCTTTCCCTGCCCTGGTAGAATACAAGCTCCATTACGGCCAGGACATTGTTTTGTTCACTGCTATATCTCCACAACCTGAAATGGAACTTAGCACATTGTAGGTGCTCAACAAATATTTGTTTAGTGAATGAATGAACAATACCAAGCATTTGATATTTCTAAAGACACAAAATTCCAATCACAGTATTTACTAACAGTTGATTAACATTTGGGAAAGTTCTGAGTTCCATTCTGCTACCCAAGATAAATGGAGTTACCTTGCTCAGTTTGGAAAATACAATCAAATTGTCTGTGCATTATCCTTGTTCTGGTTTGGAAAACCCACTAATGGACCCTTCTGTGGTGTCCAGGTCAGTTAGACTTCAGTGGGAGTGTGGTCATTGCCCTCAAACACCAGTACTGCTCAGTTTTAAATGGTGACTTGTGGGAATGCCAGAGCAGATTCAAATTTGTGGGTTCTTGAATGCTTTTCCTTCTTTGGAAGTGAATACTTATGAATTCTCAAAACGTAGGGACTCTCAAATTGAAGATTTACTGGGAGCAGATTGGATTACCTCCTCTAACTTTACGAATCCACAAACACTTCAAACAAACCTCTCCTGTTCAGTTTCAGCAGACTTCCTGAGAACGTTGTGAACAAGAACACAGGGTCAAGGCTGAACGGTGAGCGGGGCTGTTGTTGTTGGCGGGATCTGTGTGGGGAGCAGCCCTAACCATGGCTTTGTGTAGCCAAACTGTGTGATGTGATCCCCCGGCTGCCGAAGACCTGGCAGACGACAGAGTCTGGCACAGTGGTCAACCTGCTCATCAGAGGAGAGGCCAGTCTAATTTAGAAGCCAAACAAACAACTTTCTTTTGTCCTACTTGTTTTTCTTCCAAGAAGGCGAAATTTTGAAGGCCGCAGCAAGAGAGAAGCCTCTGGTGTTGGGAAGGCTGTCTCAGGATTTCATGACTTGTAGTATGGAGGTGAGCAAGGAGCTCTCAATATCTCTTTCGTACCTGCCTGAGCCCCTGAACTGAAAGTTGGCAATAACTGTAAATAGATTTCATGCGAAGTCATTCTTTCTGGCAGTGGAGTGCCTTGTGTCATTCTCTTACATGTTCCCAGAGAGGAAATCAAATCTTTGTCCACAGCTTTAGAGTCAAAATTCAAAATGGCAGTTTCTAGGCACCGGTTTCCTTTTGACTTCCCTTTACCTGCCCGGGCACTGAGGACACCGTGGGCTTCGTCTGCAGAAGACGTGCAAGTTGATGAATGAGAACTTAGAATTCTAAGTTAAGACGATCTTGCAGCTAGTTTAAAAAAATGATAAGGTAGCTTTGAATTAAACTCAACAATTTCAAGCTTTAAAAAGATGTGTTCTCCCCATAAAAAAAAACAAATATAGGAAGAGCTGTTCTCAAACTTTATTTTTATTAGGAAATAATTTTTGTATGTTCAAATTTTGATTAATGTGGAACAGGCTTTACGTTATTTACTGGTTTGTACTGTTATAGCATTTACAGAAGATATAATTTGACCACAACTTCTGGATTCATTCAGAGAAACTATATTTTGCCTGAAATCAGTTTCTCTTTTCTCTCAGAGAGTCTTTCCTTCTGGGACCGACAGTCCAGAGCTGATAATCTAGATAAGAGGATATCCAGCCTGTTGGCTGCTCAATTTCTGGACTTCCCACAATCCTAGTTCAATGAGTCCAAATGAGTTTGAAAGGCTGGAGTTGAATTTTGCATAAACCTGAGGCTTGGGAGCGATGACAAGGCTTAAGGGAGGGCAGGGAGGCCATAGAGCGCACATCTTATCCTCCAGACTTTTCTTTCTTACCTGCCCTCAATTTCCTTCTAAATACCTCTTTGATTTCAACCCCGCCTCAGAACTTAAAAGGACCCCATAGCCAGAAATGAAATGGAGACCTCATCAAACCTTCTAGGGGAGAGTGCCATAACCAAAGCCTAATGATCAAGATAGAGTTTTATATTTGTCTATCACAAATTGGTTAACATCTATGTTCATTTTTCTGATCTACTAAATGGCTCATCTGTAATTCTTTTCTCCAACAAACTAATGAATCACGTAATAATCACATGTTGAGTGTACAGGCTGGAGAAGAGAAGGTGAAAAAGAGGTTTAGGAACAGTGGTGATCCAATTATGTTCAAAAAGGAGCTATGTGGCTCAATTATCCCAAGTCTCTAGTGTTCTTGCAACTCTGGCATGTTTTCGTGCAGGAGTGTAACCATTCATTCATTCAATGTTATAAAAGAAAAATTTGGACAGTGGTTTTAGATGAAGATAGATGAAAGAGATTGGATTTTGGATTTAAAAAACGCTATAAAAGATATTATTAGGACAGTTGGGAAAATTTGAAGGTGGGCTGTATATTAGATAATATTACTACATTAATATTAAATATCCTGAGTATGATATTATGTTATGGTTATAAAGTAAAGGAAAAGGAAAACATCTTTAATCCTAAGAGATACATTCTTAATTAAGGGTAAGATATCTACAAAGAAATCTTAAATGGTTCAGTAAAAAGTCTTTATTTCTCTGTTCCTCTCTTTCTGTCTCTCTCTCTCTCTTTTCCCTCTGTCTCTCTGTCTCTGTTTCTGTCTCTCTCTCCTAGAGAGATACAGATATTCAATACTTTATTATTGGCTAATGTAAATGTTCTTAGTGTAATTAAGGTAGTCTCTGGCTAAGCTATGAAGTTTGGTAGATTAGGTGTATTAAATGCATTTTTAATGATTTTCAACTTTTGGTTGGTATATTGAGACATAACCCCATCATAAGATGAGAAGCATCTTTATATCTGTTAGATTTACTTGATTTATAGTGTTTTTCAAGTCTTCCATTTCCTTGTTAATTTTCTACTTAGTGGTTCTATCCATTACTGAAAGTAGAGTTTTGAAGTCTCAAATTATTTTTGTTTCTTTCTTCTATTCTTTCAGTTTTTGCTTCATATATTTTAGGCCTCTTTTAAGTATAGATGTTTATAATTGTTATGTCTTCCTGATGGCTTCTTACTATTGTAGTGCCCTTCTTTGTCTCTAGCAACAATTTTTGTCTTAAATACTTTTTTGTTTGATAATAGTATAGCCCCTACTGCTCTCTTTCAGTTACTTTGCATAGTATATCTTTTTTCTATCCTTTTATTTTCAACTCACTTGTTTATTTGAATCTAAAGTGTGTCTCTTATGGAGAGTACACAATCTTATCCTGCTTTAAAAAACGTCAGTTCTGCTAGTCTCTGCTTTTTGATTGGAATATTTGATCCATTTCCATTTAATGTAATTTTTGATAAGATAGGATTAATATTGGCTGTATTGCTGGGTTTTGTATGTCTTATGTATTTTTTGTTCCTAATTTTTCCTAATTTCCTCCATTATTATCTTATTTTGTGTTAAGCAGAAATTTTCTAGTATACTGTTTTAATTCTAGTATAAATTTCTAGTACAAATGTGTGTACACACACACATATACACACATATGCACACATATATATGTAAACAAAAAGAAAATGTTATTTTTTTAGTTGTTGATCTGGAAATTCCAGTTAATATTATAATTTAAGATAATCCAGTTCAGATTTATACCAATTTAATTTTAATGATACAGAAAAACTTTGCTCCCGTATTTCTACTTCTCCCTTCCTTTCTACTGTTACTGTTATCCAAATCACATCTCTAGGTATTATAAACCCACTAATACAGCTTTGTAATTTTGCATTATGCAGTTTCTTTTAAATCCTGTAGGAAAAAAATCCTTAAATACTCTCTTTTTTATTTGCTTATGTAGTCACCTCTAATTGTATCCTTTATTTGATTAATGTCCTTTTATTTCAGCCTAGAGGATTCCCTTTAGTATTTTTTGTAGGGCATATCTGCTAGTAATGAATTCTTTTAAGTTTTATTTACTTGTTAATGTCCTAATTTCTCCTTTGTTTTGGAACAACAGTTTTATTGCATGTAGTTAGCATACATGTTGATTTACGGTCTATTCTTTCACCACTTTGAATATGTTCTGTCCTTAGCGGTTTTTGATGATGAATTAGCTGTTTTATTGATGCTCACTTGCATATAATGAGTCATTTTTCTCTTACTGCTTTCAAAATTTTCTGTCTTTCCACATTTCACTATGATGTGTCCGCATGTAAATTTCTTTCACCTTATCCTGCTTGACGTTTACTGAACTTCTTGAATATACAGATTAATGTTTTCATTAAACTTGGAAGTGTTTTGGCCATTATTCTTCACATCTTCATTCAGCCCCTTTCTCCTGTTTCCTTCCAGGACTTTTAATAATCATTTGTATGTTAGTATGCTTGGTAGTGTTCCACACAGCTCCGAGGCTCATTTTTTCTTCACTCTTTTTCTTTTCTGTTCCTCAGCTAAATAATGTTAAATGATTTGTCCTCAAGTTCATGTATTCCTTCTTCTGCCAGTTTAATCTGCTGTTGAACTCCTGCAGGAATTTTTCATTACAGTTATTGTATTTCTCTATTCTATTCTAGTATTTCTAGTTACTTCTTTTTGGTACTTTTTTTCATATGTATTCTCTAATTGGATGTTATTCTTATACTTTTATTTTTCTTTAGACTTTCTTTTTATAGTTCTTTGAATATTTATAATAGTTGGTTTAAAGTCTTTCTCTAATAAGTGCAAGCTGAGGACTTTCACAAAGAGTTTCTATTGCTTACTTTATGTGTAGTCAGATAAACTTTCCTGGTTCTTTGCATATCTAATTTTTTGTTGTTGCTATTGTTTTTGTTGAAAACTGGATGCATTTAAAATAATGTAAATAGCAAGTCTGAAACATTGTTTTTTCTCTTTGCCACAGTTTGTTGTTACTGTTTGTTTTTGTGGTTATCGTTGTTGCGGTTTGTCAAGTGACTTTAAAACTTATTCTATAAAGTTTGTATTCTTTGTCATGTGTGGTCACTGACTCTGCTCAGTTAGTCAGCTATTGATTGGATAGAGATTTCCCTAAATGTCTTGAACCGGTATGTGTCCCAACCTTTGCCAAAGGGCTCTGTAGAAGGGATATGCTTTCAACATTCCAGTGGGAAGTTTACAACCCTGCCCTATCCTTCACTTTCTGATTGCACAGAGCCTCAAGGTTAGCCAGTGATAAGAGATTTGAGCCTTTTAGGTGTTTCCTGGGCTGCCTTGCACACTTGTGTGACCTTCTGGATCCCAGGGTTATGTAGGAGCTTTTCAAAGCCCCATATAGACATCCTTAAATATTTTAGTCAGTATCTTGTTAACTCCTACTTGTAATACTGCTTCAGGTAGCTGCAATATTAAACAATTACCACTGATAATTTTTAACAAATGCACTGGACTTAGGACAGAATGACTCTCTGAGTGAGAGATAAATAATGACAAGTTTGGAGAGTGGAGTTTTTCAGCAAGCTGACAGATAGGTAAAATAGTGATACTCTGGGGATGGGACTTTTAGGAAGCCCTAAATCTGTTCTTCTTTCTCTAGTGGCTTCTAGGTTGGTGGATTTCAAAGCCACCATGGTTGTTAAGCTATTGGTTTTTAAGACAACTGTAACACTAGGTAGGACGAGATTAATGTAAGTTAGAATACCTCAAAGCTTACTATTCTCATTAAGATTCTCTTTTTTCTCAATACATACCTCAGATTTTTGCAATATTTTACCTTTGAGAACTCTGACAATATTGACTATTTTTTTTAGAGATGAAGTCTCATTCTATCATACAGGCTGGAGTGCAATGGTGGGATCATAGCTCAGTGCAACCTTGAACTCCTGGGCTCAAGCAACCCTTCTGCCTCAGCCTCCTATTTTATTTTTTTGCAGAGATGGAGTTCTTGCCTTGTCACCCAGTCTTGTCTCAAATTCCTGGCTTCAAGTGATTCTCCCAATTTGGCCTCCCAAATTGCTGGGATTATAGGCGTGAGCCACTGCTTTTGGCTTGACAATGTTGATTTTGATAATTTTTGATAGTGTTCTTACTGCTTTATGGAGAAATGGCTTTTTGGAAGTCCTTACTCTACTGTTTTAGAAACTTTAAGCCCTTCAAAATCACTTTATGTTATTTTTGCATTTATTTTATCAATTTATTTGAGTGCTAGGAAAGCTCTTGAGGTTAATTTTTTTCTTGTGTTCTTCAATTTTTTCCTAAGATAATACATTTAAAAAACATACTTGCTGGATCAGTGGATATTAATATTCTTGAATTTTTTGTAATGCCTTGACAATTTGCCTTCCACAAAGACTCTCTTCATTTACATTTTAGCCATTATTTGTTAAGGGGTATTCTCCTGCATGCTTGGCAAATCTAGATATTATAATATATATTACTTTACTGTTATGAATTAGAAAATATAGAGTTCTAATTCTACCATTTATAAAAAAATTAAATAATTCTAACAACTAGGATAATGGTTAAAAATATGATTGAAATAAAAATAATTATTTTTTCTAAAGTAATTATTGTACTTTTTCTCTGTTTAGAAATCTATACACAATGCTAATTTCACTTTAAAAACCTTACAAAAATAAAGATAAATCATGAGGAGTTTTTAAATTCTGAGAGAGATTGTGGCTTGTCTTCTTAAGTACTACGTTTTACTGTGTATGAGTGAATCCCTAAAATTATATTGTATTTTTGGCTAGGTTTTAGTGGTAAGGAAACACCTTACTAAACTCTATCATTTGCCAAGTAAAGAGAAAGAGTAACAATAAAACCAGAAAGCAGAGCCTATACAAGCAACCAGAGCAAAATTCGATGTGTACTCCAGAAGTCAAAATTGCTAATTTGTGGTATTCTCTCTTGGGTGAAGCTACTGCTTCCAGGAGTAGGAGGCGCTTTTTAGGAAGCACATTGTGCTTAACTAGCAATAGGCCAGTGGTTTGTTAGTTGGACTTTGCTTAGTCACTGGGAATCCTCAGGAGATATGCTGATAATGTTGCTATTTTACTTGTAAACAGAGATGTTTCAGTTCTTGGACATCTGTGCATTGTAGTTTCTCTCTTCCTTTTTGGGATGCAATTTCAGAGAAGTTTATGAATTAGGTGGCCATAGTTTGATCTGTAGCACAAACTGGCATAGCTATCAAAGCAATCAATCCATGTTTTGATGTGAATGTTTTTCTCTACCAGAAATGGAGAACAGAGCAGAATGACGATTTGAGGAATGTGTCAGGCTAAATGTCTCTCATTTGCCTATTTCAAAGTGGATCAGTCCCTCTCTGCCAATGCACCTTCCTAGTACAATTTTCTGAGAATCTTTTCCTGGGTTAGGTTAGAATTCAGTGAATGGCAGAATTCAATGAGTGAATGAGGGCAATAAACCTTTCCTTCCCATAACTAATTCACTGGATTCCTTAACATCAATAAAATAAGATAAAATCATTGAACCTTAGCATTGGAAAGGACATTGAGATAATCTTAGTGATCTTGGGCAAGTTGCTTAATCACAGATGAATTTTCTCATTTATGAAATGAGGGGAGATAGTCAAAGATTCTCAACTTTTCTTATGCTTTGCTTTAAGGGGCTTAGAATCTTTAGACATGTTATATTAAAATCAAAATTATAATTTTATTTTTTAAGGATTTCACATGCATATGTACATTCTAAGCTACAAGATAATAAATGGAGAACATGCAGGCTCCTACCAGCCCCTACTGCTTAGTCTCTTAAATCCCTCTAGAGGTAACCACAATTAACAGGCTTTTCTGTTTTCTCCCATAGATGATCTATGCATTTATAGCCATAAACATGCTCATTCCTATTACCTATCCTTACAAATGGTAGTATGCTATATATTCTGTTCTGTGTTATTTTTTCACTTAATTATACATCTTGGATGTTGTGCCAAATCAGTGTACGTAAGAGCTGCCTCATTTTTTTAAATGGCTTCATGTTATTCTATTGAAAGATATAGGATAATTTACTCATAGCTATAAGGGTAATTTATTTATGCATATAAGTACACATTTTTCTAATGTTTTTCTATTATAAACAATGATGTAATTAGTATATATTTGAATCTCTTTCAATTCTGAAAATATTTCTTTAGGATTAATCCTAAAACTAGAGTTATTGGATCAAAGACCACATGTATTTTAATTGTTTTAGGGTACTGTGAAACTGCTCTTTTTGAAGGCTGCAGTGATTTCACCTCCACTGAGAGTGTGCCAGGGTGCCCATTGGACCACACCTTGTCAATAGAGTATTTTTATTGGGGTTTTTTGGTCAGTTTTAATGGTGGAAATATTAATTTGTTGTTTAATTTGATTTTATCTTAATATGGCGTGTAGTTTAATATCTTTTTATTACTGAAATTTATCAAATTTAAGAATAAATTGATTATAAGTCTCATCTGGATTTTAAAATATTAAAATATAACAATCAAAATGAGAACTAATAAAATAGGATACTTAAGTTATATGTGTTTCCACTTTTGTGAATTGTCTTATGTATTTTCTCTATTGGGTTGTTTGTCTTTTGTATTGATTTCCAAGGGCCTTTATAAGCAAAGGAAATTGGCCTTTTGTGACGTGTGACATTTCTCAATTTGTCTCTGTTGATTATGTAGTAGTATTTTCTTGTGCAGATATTTTAATTTTAAGTTGTTAAATTCATCCACTTTAACCTTCTGGGTTTAGTATCACTATTAGAAAGGCCTTTCCCACTTTGAGGTTTAAAAAAATTCCCAATTTTTAAAAAAATTATTCCGTTAGCTTTACATTAATATGTTCCTCATCTTTTCATTATTTCCAGAATTTTCTTCTTCTTATATCAATTTTATGGTCTGTCTAGTTGTAAATAGCATCTAGCCGATATTTTTGAGGGAGGCCACATTTGGACTTTCCATATAAATCAACATATCATCTAACAACAATAATAATTTTTACTTCCACTGATACGTGTTTAATTCTTGTAAAATTACTGGCTAGCAACTCAAGAATAATGTTAAATGTTACTGGTGATGGTGGGTGTCTTTGCCAAGTTGTTCCTAATTTGAATAGCAATGTCCTAATGTTTCTGTATCATGCATGGGACTGGCTTGGAGTTGATATAGATGGCCTCTTGTTAGGGAAGTATCTACCCAGCCTGACTTTTTTTCTTTATTTAATTTTTTTCTTTTGAATTATTATTTTTTTGAGACAGGTCTCATTGTGTTGCTGAGGCTGGAGTGCAGTGGTACAGTTGTAGCTCACTGTAACATTGAACTCCTGGGCACAGGAGATCCTCCCACCTCAGCCTCCTGAGTAGCCATTGTGCTTGGCTAGCTTTGTAAATTTTTTTGTAAAGATGGGGTCTCACTATGTTGCCCAGGCTAGTCTTAAATTCCCGGCCTCAAATGATCCTCCTGCCTTGGTCTCTCAAAGTGCTGGGATTACAGGTGTGAGCTACTGCACCCAGCATTTGTTTTTTTTTATTTTAGAGACAGTGTCTCATTTTGTTACCCCAGCTGGTGTACAATGCCTCATTCACTGCAGCCTCAAACTCCTGGGCTAGAGTGATCCTCCTACTTCAGCCTCCCAAGTAGCTGGGACTACAAGCATTTGCCACCAAGCCCAGCTTCAACCCAATTTTATTAAAAGTAAAATTCACATAGTAAGAATTTTTGAATATGCCTTTATTATTATACTTTTCCTTGATTGTATGTTATAATATTCTGAGATTAGATCTTATTCTTTCTGAACTATTAGGGGCTACAAGATTAAATAACCCTTGTAAACCTCTTCAGATTATGTTTTACGAGGGTGCTCCATTAGTAGAAGGGAGAACTTGCTTTTGGGGAAGAGTCTCCACTTGTTCTAGTAAAGACCACCTTGGCGGTTGCATGCAAGACAAGTGTCTTGGCCTTATTGTCCACCTCAAAATG
The DNA here is from genome assembly GCF_001604975.1 of Cebus imitator. NCBI lineage: Eukaryota > Metazoa > Chordata > Mammalia > Primates > Cebidae > Cebus > Cebus imitator. Next base: position 379,982 of record NW_016108049.1, read on the forward strand.
CAAGCAGCAGATTTGGCTGTTGGGGAATGTCATTATTCCACATATAATAAAAACTAATGCTCAATATGAAAAATAAATATAATAATGTAAAAGAGTGTCCTGTGTCTAAAGAAGGGTACATCCATACACAAAGTGTATAAATATGAGAGATAGGTGGCATTCTTTGGCTGCTCTTTTGGAAGAGGGGTGGCATCCTTTAACCAAGGAGAGAAAGATGATTTAAAAACAAACAAACAAAAATATTGTCAACTAAGGCTAAGATTTCCAAGTCTGTTCTTTTGGTTTGTTCAGCCAGTTTCATGCTTTATCTCCAGAATTCTCATAATTTTTCTTCAAGAGCATCACTTTGCTTGTGTCTCTAGGCTTGTATGGTGATTCTGTATTGACTAGCTACTTATACATGAGAGCAGGAAAGTGACTGTCTTATATTTTTGTTGAAATAAGACAATGATAGAAGGAAGATGATCTTCTAGGTAATTACGATGAGATACCATGTTTTTCCCAGCTTCCTCCTTTCTTCTGCCAGTGTCAGTAGGCTAAATAATTACTTCTGGCTCCAAATACTTTCATTCACCCACTGTCCCTCACCATATCTCATAAACCACATTCTCCTTCAAGCCTGCCATGTCTTCTCACCTCCAGGACTCAGAATATGGGGTGTCTTATGTTTCAAGTTGTTTTCTTCTATTCCTCTTCTATTCGTTTTTGAAATTTAACTCAGATGTCATCTCCTATAAAGTCTTTCCTGGTCATCCCAATGACTTTCTCCTCCCGCTATACATAGTTTGAGCATAGTTCATTATTAACACTTACTGCATGGTTGTGTAATTACATTTTTAGGAGTGTAGATGAGATAGTCAAAAATAGACTTGGTTTAAGGTTAAATTTATTAATTTAATTATACATACATATTTAAAATCACTTGTTGTATGAGATGATATTTAGGGAACATTGCCAATTTCCATTCTTACATTTTATAAAACAATTTCATTCAAACTAATTATATGCAACTTTATCATTGATCTTTGTCATCACTTAGGCTACTCTTTGAATCATCAAATATGATTTTCCAGAGTAAAACATCTTCATTTCCATTTAGGTTGCTTGAGATCCAGTACTTTTAAAATCAATGCATGATTGTGGTTTTTACAGGTATCCACTGATATAACATTAGGGATACTAGTTTTTCCTTTCATCTTTAAGGCTATATTCATGAATTTCATAAAGTAACTGCATGCTATACTACTTCTTAATGTGATCTTTCAAAGGTTTGTGTGGGATGATATTCTACATTTATGAAATCTGAACTTTTGCTCTAGGAATAATTGTCATGTCCTTGTTAAATTTATTTTCTTTTTTAATGATTCCATTGGGTGACAGTGCTTAGTGTTAACTGACATATATTCAGCCTAATAGGTTTTTCTGAAATAGTAATTTGGTGTCAGAATAAAATAATTTAGAAAATGCCTTTTTAATATGTGAGATTTGTGAATACTTGAATTTAAGAGGAATCTCCTTTTCTAAAGTTTAAGTTTTGATTTTAAAAACATTCCTCAATTTATTTTGGGCATATATGGTGTTTTCTTTAAGAGTGGAATTTGTCTTAAATTTATTTTTATACAGGCCTGATTCTAGTAAGGCTACTCATTAGAAAATGAGGAGATTGCTTTAACCACTGTAAACATGACTGTCTTCAATCATAGGAAGACAGTAAGATGAAAGTAGGTTTTTTCCCCCAAGAATTCTTTGGAGCTGACTAAGTCTAGCTTTGAATCATGCCCAGCATTAACTTCATGTATGATTTTTGGGTAAGCCACCTAAACACAATGAGCCTTAGTTTTCTCCTGTATAAAAAAAGTTGAAAACATGTTCCTTACAAAGTTCTTATGAAATTTAGTCATCATAACACACACACACACACACACACACACACACGAGTTTTTGGGGACCTACTCTCGCTGTCTCCCTTCTATAGTACCACTGTCTTTTTTCTTTCATTCCCTAGATTCTGGCATCTCGAGAGCTCAGTCCACAGACTAGCAGCAGCAGCAACCTGGGATCTATTTGCAATACTTCTTAGACTATAATGTGCCTGTTAATCATCTGAGAATATTGTGAATTTACAGATTCTGACTCAGTAGGTCTGGAGAGAGGCCTGAAAGTCTGTATTTCTACCAAGTTTCTAGGTGTTATTAATGCTGCTGGCACATAAGCCATGCTTTGAGTAGCAAGTACAAGGAATAATGCTGTATCTTTAAGGATTTATTAGAAACTTGTTTGGCTTCCTCTAAAGGTATCACTGGAAGGAAATAAAAAGCATATTTTGCATATGCAAAGTTTCACAATACTCCACTGGGCTTACTCATCCTCATACCACTCTCTATGGAAGATGAGTAAAAATTTCCATTAAAGGAAAACCTTTTAAACCAAAATATAAATAGGGCTTTGCTGCTTTCAGTGGGTCAGGGCAAAAAAAAAAAAAGCAAATTTACACTGTACGTTGAAATTCTTTTGAATAAGAAGAACAAGCACATCCCAAAAACCTGAACCCATCTTAGAAAAGACTATTACTTTGCTAGGATTTTTATGTTGTTGGAGATAACGAAAAATGAAAGCCAAATTCAAATTGCAGCCCAGAACTCAGTGCTTGAGATTTTTAAGCCAGTAATATTTTTCCCTGTAAAATCCCTTTGGAAAGGCTTTGGGATTTGTGTCAGCTAGGGTGAACTCATTTTCTGAAATTTTGTTTCTGGAAGCATTTAATTGAAAGGAAAAACCCCAAGAATGCATCCAGAGTTGAATGTCATGCAGCAATCGGGAGAGCCTCAAAATAGCAACAATGGGAATAAACGAAGCCAAATGAAATCTGCAAATTATTAAGATAAAATTGGTGAGGGGCATAGAAACTTAATAAGAAGGAAATTAGAGAAATCAGTTTTCCAATGCAAACTCTACACCAAGAGATTGCACAAAGGAGAACAGGGAACAAGAAACTTCTATAAGCTAAAAAGATAGCAGAGGCGAAAAGTTCACAGAGACTAGATGACTCTCATTTCAGTTTGATTTCCTATGAGGGATTTCTTGTTTAAAATCTCATTTAAATTGTAGTCTTCAATGCCACCTCTTACAACTTCTCACAAAAATAATCCCCTTAAACATCAAAGGATGTACTCTCAAGAGTTCTGAAAACTGGGATAGTAGAAACAAAATGTTGGTATCCAGAAAGAATTTGCATTATCATAGGGCAAATAGGTCTTAGTTAAGGAAATAGACTCAATTTTCAGTTTGTCACATATTTAATTTTCCTTTGTTTAAACTGTCTGCCAAAAAGGAGCAGAAGATATTTAGTAATTCCTGTTCCTTATCCTATTACCTGACACACAAATACACACAGAAAACTAGGCACAGTTTTTTTTTCTATCGCCTTTCTTAGAGTGCAGCTGGGTGAGATGGACACAATCTTGAAACCTGGGAAAAATAAAATGAAAATATCGATAATACTAATAGATGAAGTAAACCAGCCTTAACCTATACCAACAAACTACTCATATAATAGTCAGCACCAAATGAAATGACTGAGGAAGTATGAACAACAAGCTTGGAAAAGACACATGAAGGAAAATCAAAGATATCAATTATAACCATAAATCTCATTGTGTTAAATAATTAAACAATTGTCTTTAAAGACAATCTCAAATGGAATCAATGTGAAAACTCTAACCATCTGTCATTTCTATGTGATATTAAAAGAAAAGCCTACTAGCTCACATGTATTTGAAAGAGCAGCATATTTGTGCCATTGTTTTGGCTGTCAGACTTCTGGAATCCCAGAAGTTTCAGCTCAGAAACCCTGGCTCCAAAACAGGCAGATTTTGCTGAAAAGACCCAAAGATATAACACTTGCATGCAGAACATTGTGTTCAACCCCTTCTGGGCTTTAGCAGCCCCAGCTCATCTCTGCTTGATGCTCCTCGAGTACCATAGCTGAATCATGATCACACTCCACTAGTCCTGCTTCTCTGAAGTTCCCTGTCACAACTCTCCATTCACTTTAAAGCCACAGGCTTGGGAATTACATTTGGAACCTGCTTCTTCTGCCCTGTCCCCCACTCACTGAGTCCTGTTGAATTTGTATCATCAGTATTTCTTCAATCTATGGCTCCTTGCCTCCAGTGCTTCCACCCTAGTTCAAGCTTCTATCATCTCTCAGTTGATCTCCAGTGAAGGCTTCCTAACCAATCCCCTTATCTTACTATAATTCATTTTATCTTTCAAATCTTAATAGTGAGATGTCTTATTTTGTATTCTTTTTAAAAATAGCTCTCTTGAAATATAATTTACATATCATAAAATTCACTGTTATAAGTGTATAATTCCATGATTTTTAAAGTAAATTTATAGTTGTGAAACGATTACCAAAATTCTGCATTCCTTGAGGGTTGATCAGACAAAGGTTTGATTTTCTAGGAAGACTCCATCATAGTTGGTCTCATGAGCTTCCATCAGGAGGTACCTAATGCCTGGTTGTACCTATTTTTGTGAGGCCAATTTTGATTTTTGGGTTCAGGTGTTAGCATGATCCACCCATTTTAAGTTTCTCATCAACCTTCCCCCTATGAGTTATAGCAGCCATAGATGGTTATTGCCTCTAGCCAGACTGAAGCCACCTTGAACTTTTTTCTTCTTTTTACCCAAAGAGCTTTTAAAAATGAAAATCTAATCATGTCTCTTTTCTGCTTAAAACATATGAAGTCTTGTCATAGCTCCATCTTCTGTCCCTCACCACTGAATAATTATGGTTTTGTGGGATTCCTTCATTGCCTGTTCTCTGATTACTTTGCCCATCAGGGAAAGGACCCTCTCTGTAGTTGTTCATCATTGAAGACCTAAAACGGTGCTGTGAAATAGTAGAGCTCATTTGCTACTTGTTGAATAGATGAAATCAATGGATAAGCAACTAATTAAATGAAAGGAGCATCATAGCACCGATAAAAACGGCACATTGTGGGTTGCTGTTTTTTTCCCTCTTGAATATGGGGACACATGGGAAAGGCAAGTAGAGGAAATGAAACCAAAAGGTGGTTTTGGAAGATTCTGGGTGTTTTTGACAATGGATCACTAAGGTCAGAGATGTAGAGTAGCACATACTGTTTATAGGGAAGAAGAGAAGCTTCCTTGAATGCATAGTAAGGCATTAATATTTAGCGAAGAGAGGAGAGAGATCCTTCAGACAAGATGTCTGTGCCATGTGAATGCATGCGAGGCCACCCTGTGTCCCTTCTCAATGGCCTTGAAGGCATCATTGTGATGTGATGGATTCCAGCCTGTCAAAGCAGCCCATTCATCCCTGTAGGTCTGTTGAGTCTCCGCCTTACTGTACGATACTGTGCCTGGCCAGGACCGTGGAGTGTGGAATTTCCTCCCCATCTGGGGAGACTCAGGCCCTGAAAACATCCACAGTATAACAGTTCTTGTTTGGGCAACTTAAGATTTTATAGGAAATTGGGGGCATTGAGGTTGTAAGTAAACCTCGAAAAGCCGTCATAAATATTTTATATGTTCATTAAATAAAATAGTGAAATCAGCACAATAGAGAGAATATCTGTATGTTTTACACATATTTCGTTAGGAAGAATAGACATCAAATGATCCATTTTCATTTATCATTAATTTCAGCTTACTGGCATGTTTTTAGTATTTTCCTCTTTTTAAAAGGATGCTTATAAACTTGTTTTGTTTTCTTACCTGTAATAGGCACATCAGTAGGGATTCTGCCCACTGTGGTATCCCTTCTTCTGGGGGGGAGGCTGAATATTGAATACGCTTGTGATTTCATAATAAAGAGTCTCTCATTTCATGCTCCTTATGTAATGACTAGATGTTTTCTGAAGATTTATCTAAATGTGGATTGAAATTCTTCTAGATAAAAGAACAAATATACCAAAGTAAAGGTGAGTTGACTGTTACACAGAAGTTAAAAGAAAACTGGATTCTGTAGCTAGACTACCTGGGTTTGAATTCAAATTCCATCTCTCTTTTCCTGTGTGACCTTTGACAAGTTACTTAACTGCTCTGTGCTTTTGTTTCTTCATCTGTAAAATAGAACAATAATAATAATACTTCACAGTGTTGGGTGAAGATCAAATAATTTGTTAAAAACTCTAAGAAGAGTACCGAATATGAGGTACAATGTATATGTATAAAGGTGAAAGCTGTTAAGATTGATATTGTTATAAATGAAGTAAATCCATGCCTATGAGAATTCCACCTATGGGAATTTGAGGTCAAGGAGGGATGAGTACTGTTCCTCCTAACCCGCATAGGCACGTGGACACAAGCAGCCCCATGGTTGCTTCCTGTGACAGAGCTTCCAACTTTCTATTGGTGGGATGAAAAGAGCAGAAAGCAACAAAGCCTGTTTAGTTGTAAAAGGGAAAAGGCACATTCCCTTTGCAGTTGAGCACATGAACAATTTGACCTATCAGAGTAATATCAGTTTTTCTTCATTGTCCGCTAATTCTGTCCAGAAAAGGGATCTGTTGATGGAGCCCTCTGAACTGGAACAGTGTTATGGGACTGAAGAATGGATGGGGCATATTTCCTGAATCTAGAGCTCCTGGACTCTGCTCTGAGCAACGGGGCTCATGCAGTGAGATCTGAATGTGTGCCTCCACCTCGGCCACAGTGCTCCTGAAAAATAGCTTATGTTTTAGGAGCCTCCAGAGTAGCATTTTTGGGGTCATGGCTTTGGTGCTTCATTCACATAAAACATTGAAAAGCTAGTACAAAAGATAGACAGAGAAAGAGATAGAGGGAAAGCGAGTGAGAGAGAAGCATTGTCAAGTTTTCAGGCTTTTACGGAAAACTCGATCAGGACTGCAGTCTATCCCTAATCCTGTATATTGATGAAATATGATGAAAACTTGTGGGTGGCATTTATTATTCATCCCACATATATTTTATCCTCTTCCCAGAAAAATAATGAGATGTTTACCAATTACCTTACTGAAATAAAGAGACAGCACGGCTGCACAGCTCAAAGATCCTTTGATCCCTAGTAACTAACTATATGAAACAAGTCTTGAGAGGGTTTGGGGCTGCAATTCATTCTTGAATGATTCTTGCAAGTGTCCACAATTCCTTTACTTTCTTTCCTGAGTGTTTAAATCTATCTGTGTAATGCAAGGCCTGAAAACTTTCTAAAGCAAATTGTTAAATGTAGTAGTCTGAAATTTCCAAAATTTACCTTTCCCTTCTCTTTTAAAATTAAGACAATATTGATCCTTGGCCTGTCTCTGGCACTATTTCAACTCTATGATTTCTCAGATTCCTGACTGCATTTTAAGATCACACCTGGAATTTCTTTTTGTTCTTAGGGTGGATTTACTGAGTCTGAACCAAGTCTTGAATTTATTTTAAGTGATTAAATTGTCTTTTTATAACCTCACCTGTATTGGATGTTAAATTGTTCACAGTATACCAACCTCTGTGATTCCTAATTTTACTGTTTTCTCTGAGTAACTCCTTCATACAAAACACTTCAGTTTGTTTTGCAACTTCTCTAACAAACCCATTTTTCCAGCACTTTCAAGAAAAACCATTTTGGGTGGCGGTGGAAGCAATGGGACTATTTTTCATTTAATATACATTTACTGTAAATTCAGAATTTTCAGGTAAAACATTTGTGTTAGTCAATGTTGTTGTTGTTTTATTATAAGCAACAAAAATCAACTTGGTTTCAAATCAGAAATCAACTTGAATTTAAACCCAGAAGGAATTTGGGGGACATGACTAAGTTTGGGTAAAGCATGGCCTCTTTAGAAACTAGAACCAGGAATTGGAAAATTGTTAGCATTTTGCTGGAAGGCCAGTCACTCCACAGGGCTTTTTTGTTGACCATGCTGGTTCTGTAGAGTGAGTTAGGCAGTGGTCTCTGGTGAAGACTGATCATCTGAACTTGGAGAGAGTCTGGTTCTGTAGGTGCAAAGTGGCTCTCAGAATCAAGAAGTTTTACAGTGCTGCCTAGTCATGCTATGATGAGTGTATCAGTCTGTTTTCACGCTGCTAAAAAAGACATACCTGAGACTGGGTAATTTATAAAGGAAAGAGGTTTAATTGACTCACGGTTCCTCATGGCTGGGGGGTCTCACAATCATGGCAGAAGGTGAACGAGGACTCACGTCTTACATGGTGACAGGCAAGAGAGAGCTTGCGTAGGGGAGCTCCCATTTATCAAACCATCAGATCTCATGAGACTTATTCACTATCATGAGAACAGCATGGGAAAGACCACCCCCATGATTTAATTACCTACCACTGGGTCCCTCCCATGGCATGTGGGAATTATGGGAGCTACAGTTCAAGATGAGATTTGGTTGGGGACACAACAAAAACCTATAAATGAGCCAGGTTTGAGAGCCAATGAATTAAACAGTGATTCTCAAATTTTAATCCTCTGAGTGCTTCTTGACACACACATTACTGAGCCTTCACCCTGAGTCTCTGATTTAGTAGTTCTAGGGCAGGGCTTGAGAATCTGCATTTCAAGGAGTTCCCAAGTTATGCTGAGGCTGCTGGTCCATGGTTTAGGAACCACTGAACTAAAGGGAGAGCCAACTGTTGACTGACATAGAAGCCTGAGTATCTAACTTATAATTTTGTATATTTTAACTTTACCACCACCTGTGTTACTGTCTCTTTGGGAGATCCCAGCCTTCTCTGTGTGGTGCCTCCACCTAAAATAAACTTGTCAAAAAAGAAAAAATGCCCGTAGTTGAGTTTTATGAATGAGTATTGGGCAAGGGTGCATTATTTCAGTGTGGCCTAAAAATCCACTGCTTATCCTGTCAGTGCTGCCATCTGAAACCACTGTCTGTGACCTGAGCTGCATTGAACAAGTTTGAAGTAATCAGCCACCACATCCAGTTTACCCTTCAACTTTACTTGCTAGAAAAAAACAGAGGACAGGCGGATGTTGAACAATGAGAACACATGGACACAGGGAAGGGAGCACTACACACTGGGGTCAGTTGGGGGGAAATAGGGGAGGGACGGTGGGGGGTGGGGAGCTGGGGAGAGATAGCAAGGGGAGAAATGCCAGATGTAGGTGATGGGGAGGAAGGCAGCAAATCACACTGCCACATGTGTACCTATGCAACAATTTTGCATGTTCTTCACATGTACCCCAAAACCTAAAATGCAATAAAATAAATAAATGGGAAAAAAAAAAGAAAAAAACAGAGGACATAATGGTTTGAAGACTCAAATTATGGGCTATAGAAAAGTAGGTGACTTCAAAGAGATGATCTGGGAACATAAGGAAACGTTTTCTTTCTCAACAACCACATGGAAACCTGCTTCCTCTGTCCCTCTTCACCCCACCTGGCCTAAAATATAAAGAGAAGTTGCCCCTTTAGCACATATTGAGAGATTTTATATGGGTCTAGTCTTTCAAAGTAAAAATGGGCAAGCAGGATATCTAGCACTGAATGTGGACTTAGTTTTATGGCTTCAGATCCTCATTTAGAAAAGCTGTACCTGAATCTTATCATCACCTTCAAAAGGCCTGGCAAAATTCTGCACGCCTCGCAAAAGCTGAGAGATGAAACTGGACGCCAAGACAAGTCGGCTGTGTCCCATGTTTCACTTCCAATTGGAAATGTGGCTTGCACTTGGTGAATGCTTCCAGTTTCGGATCCTTTTGATACAGATCTCCCTTGACTTTACCACAAGTAATTCCTGAGATACTTCATGCTGGAGAGGGACCATGTTACAGTGGAATTTTGCCTTGGAAGTTATCTCACTTTTCCTCTGTGAATATGGAAGATGAAAGGCAAATTTCCAGAAGGTAAAATAAAAAAAACAACAAAACTGAAAAAAAGAAAGAAAAAATAAAAGAAAAAAAATGGGGTTTATGTCGCATGTTTCTTGCCTCACCTTGAAATTGAAATGGCTGCTTTCCTTGATTCAGAGTGAGGTTTGCTGCAGCTGTGCTGCAGGAAATACCCCAGTACCTGATCTCCTTGTAAAATCTTCATCAGTGCTCAGGATGGGAAAAGACACCTGCAAGTTTCCAAAGGACTGATGAGCAATAGCCCCACAGATGGATGACTTGCTTGACAACTTATTTAATTCCTCCCTGGAAGATGATGATCTTTGGGGAATGAGCATCTTGCTTTGGAGATCGAATTGCCTGCACGATTGCATCACTGTGTCTAAAATGTAGCTTTGGAGAAACTGAAAAATAACATTCCTCTCTCCCTTCAGCTTCCAAACAGTTTGCCTACAGTGGAGGCTTAGGTTCTAATTCTTTAATAAATCACACTGTATAGACAGCTGTGATTCAGAGGGAACTGTACATGTTGGCAGATTTGGAGCCATTCTCTCGTCAGAGGACCGAGATCAAGGGCTTCACTATCCAAGATTGACTCTTGTCTCAGCACCTCCAACTCAGATTTTACTTCTGGGAACCAAGACACATTAGAAACATTGTTTCCCTCCTCTGAAAGTGGTTTATACTCTCAACCTCAATACAGTCCTTGGAGAAAGAGCTCATGCAGCCTTCATGGCAAGCTGCCTGATATTGCTGAGTTTAGTCTCCTCCTTAAAGTGATGATATCACAGGTACAAAAGCATCTCTCTCATGTCTGTGGGAGTTTAGGCAGCAAGGACCATTCATCTGTTTACTTATTCATTTTGCAAATACATATGGAGTTCTACTGTGGGCCACATCTTATGTCACATGCTGGAGTACCATTGTGGATGGGACAGATGTGGCTCCTGCTTCATGGAGCTGTAATGAAGAATGGAAGTCAACACACAGAGTAGCATATGAAGAACTGTAAAGGGGTGTGAAGTACTTCAGAAGTTCTACACAGAGTAATTGGTGCTATAGAGGCTAGGAGGATGTGCCACCCACACTGCACAGGAGGGGCTCTGGCCACAGTTGGGATGGAGGAAGCTGTTCTGCAAGGTGTTCTTTGGAGTAATAGCAGGCTGAAATCTGGAAAAATGCCAGAGGAATGTGGCTGCACCAGAGGAAAGGATTTGTAAGGGAAGTGAGGGAACAGCATGTACAAAGGCCCAGGGCCCAGAGGAAATGTGAAACATCCTAGAAAAGATGGGAAAAGAAAGTGATTTAGAATGAATAGAATGAACAGTGGAAGCAAGAGGTAGGGGAAGTAGGCTGAAGATTTCCTTACTGACTTATTTTATCCTGAGGGCAGACAGGAACCACTGAAAGATTTAATCTGTGAAAAAAGCCTGATCTGACTTCCCTGCAGTATAAACCGTGGATATGGAAGTAAAGTAATGGCAAATGTGTTCAGTGTTTCCTGCCTACTGGACATACGATATAGAAGTAAGTTGGCAGTTAGCTTTAAGCAGAGGGGGTAGGGTCTTGCCTGGGGTTACAGATTTGGGGGATCTTCAACCTGTTTCACATTCCATGGGTGTAGATGACAATCACCTTTAGAAGTATGTGCAGATCAGAAATGATCAAATTCTAGTGGTAAGAATTCCATGGGATGCTTGCTGAAATGAAGGTTCCTGAATCCCATTCCAGAGATTTCAATCCTGAAGTTCTGGGTACTTCGTGGGAATCTGCATTTTATCCAAACTCCCCATGTGCTTCTAATGTATGTGATTTGTGGATCAGACTTGGAGAAAATAAAGTATAGGAGTAAAAGCTGAAGTCCTGGGAGAGAACTCGAAGAGCAGGATGACTGGACTGAATTATCTGGGATTATTTCCTTAGGAAAGTGTCTGCTGAGTCCCAGCAGAAAAGAGCACCAGTTAGTAGTGGACAAAATAAGGACAGGGAAAGCAATTATCAGCATGCTTTGCAGGTAGCTTGGGTCTTTCAATGAGATTTAACAGGATGAATTTCTTAACATACAAACACATGCACATACACACATGCATATGTTATAGAGTGTGTGTGAGTAAAGAGAGAGATTTAAAATCAATAAAAGGTTAGTTTAAGTGGCCTTCTCCATTACAGTTTGTTAACTGCTTTATAAATACAATTGATGGAGAAGGAGATACTTCACAAAATGATGCAATAGAAAATCACTGGCTTGTAGAAGAAATGGCTCTTTATTTGGACAAAGTTAACGAAATAGGAGAACATTTTTTATAAGCTTTGAAACTTTTGGAAAAATATTTTAGGATGCCTAGTTCTTTAACTGAGTCCTAACCACTGATGTTTGTTACTCTTGAATTGTTTGGCAACACCGAATGATCAATTGTAATGAAAGGGTTTTTTTTTTAATCTAATTAAGTAAGACTAATTATCTTATGCTGCTGTTATAATAACGTGGTTTTAAAAAACATTCTAAATACTCCCTCAATTAAAAGATTTTAATCTGACTTACTGCATTCAAATCTAATCAAAACAAATAATTTTTATATATAGTCATGACCCTAAGAAGAAGTAGTATTTATTGGTACTATACATATACTTTGCTTAGTTTTCACAGAAACCTCTGTATTACCACTGTCAGATGAGGCAGTTGTACCTATGGTCACACAACAATTAAATGACCGAGCTTGAACTGGAACCAAATTTTGGCTCCAAAGTAAATCATCAAAGAATTTGTGGGAGAATTATGCCTCATATTCAGTTTCTAGTGCTTTACTGAAGGCACCAGATTACCATCTCTTCCCACTGGCTTATATTCATGGGATAGAAACATAAAAGATATCCAGCAGGTCTCTTCTTGAGACCTCATTCCTGGGGAGATGATTCTCCTAAGAAAATGCCAAGCTGTCTAAGCTTTACTCATCACTTCGCACTTGGTGCATCCATCCATCCCTCCAGCCATTGAATATTTATTAAGTGTCCAACATGATGCAAAATCTTGAAATGTAGTGGAGAACAGAGATAAGTCCCTGCTCTCAGAGAACATATTTTCTGATGGACTGTACAGACTCCTGTGATGGCAGTGATGAGGTTCCAGTGATCAACAGGTAGTATAAGAATTTGTGGTGAAGGCCTTTCTCAAAAAATTTAATAATTGTTCTGCTCCATGGAGCTTATCAATCCTGCCTTCTGGAGGCATCTTGGCTTAATGAAAGGTGTCCCAGTTGGGTAAAAATTCCCAGAGCCCTTTCATCACATGATGGGCCTTTTAGGAATTCTTTCCAAACTGCAAGTTTCTGGAAACTGCTTTAATTTGGAAAATATTCGTCTTGAAAATAAAAAAAAAAAAAGTCACACTTACTAGGACTTACTATCTTTGCCTCATTTTGCTGGTGATGCTCTGTGGCGGGTCAGGGAGGGCTTCTTCTAGGGATCCTTTCCCATGTTTTTCCTTCCCTTGTCCTGTGCCAGCTTTGGGGGAATTCCCAGTGAGGAGTGCTGCCCAGGCAACCTCTTTCTCCATTTCCGCAGCCTCTTAGGGCAGCAAACTCTTGAATCCACATGGAAATGGAGACTTCAAAATATTTGAGACTTCAAAACATTTGAGGAAGAATCTGAACTTGTTCATAAAAGTTTTCTTTATCAGCAAACTTTGACTCAGTATTTAATTCAAGTCTTTTTTTTAAGGCTCTACAGAACACATAATGAACCCTTTTTACAGGCAACTTTCTGAGTTTTACTGTTCAGCCTGGAATAAGAAAGAACCTGCGAGGGTAATTTAGATTTGGCTTCATGTAACAAGATTATGACTTGGTGAATCAACTCCTTTAAGGTTTGCCAAAAAANAAAAAAAAAAAAAAAAAAAAGGCAAGAGGAGAAGAGGCAGAAAAGGATTTATCATGTTGGCAAAATGCTCAAGCCACACCCTCCTTTTCCCTGCAATGACCCGGAGTTTGTCTCAGATACAGTAGTTGCCTCACGCTCTCCAGGGTGATGCTGTGACGGATCATCCTTCTGGGCTTCCCTTTGGAATTCAAAAGGAGACAGAAGCATATCTCCTGCCATGGAGGTTGGTATGTGATCTGAGGGGGTTTAAGCCAATTTGGAACGCTCTTTGAAATTAGCAGTAAAATGAATTAAGACTATTTGAGAAGGTTACAGGGAAGGGTAGAACCTAAAGCATCTTGGGCTCTGTTGTACTCAAGAAACATCTTCTCATGAAAGTGACATCGCTTTGCACATAGCCAAGTTAATCTCCTTCGCATCGTAGGCCTTCAGATTTTCCCAAATGACACAGAAGAAGCAATGGCTTAGTGACAGATAACTTGTTGACCCTGCTTATGGCAGGACCCACTGCTGTCACAGTATGCCCCTTAAGGCTACTCTTCATACATCTTGGGGAACCCAGACTCTTCAGATAAGAAATTTTCTTACTGTTACTCTAGTCTGTGAAAGAAAGAGTTCTGATGACAATGGGGTGACAAAGATTTAGGTTACTCAGTGTGGGAAATAAATCTAGTGTCATGAGGTTGTGTGCCTTTATGTATTTTCTTGCTGAAAGAGGAGAACCACACTGAGCTAGCAGCTGAGGAATGTTAGTCATAGGATCAGCTCCTCTGAGCTATCTGTCCTTCCCCCATGCTTCTCCTGTTCTCTGCCTCTCTCCACGTTTCTGTCTTTGCTGTCCTGAGTACATTCCTCCCAACTTCTAATATCCTTTGTCAAATGTTTAAATCATCTTCAGGTCTCCTGAGGAGGGCCTAAACGTATGAACTCCAACTACTATTATACAAATTTGTCATAAAGATTGGATAAAGAGAAAGTACAGGAGTTTCTAGAGAATACTGGACTATGCCTCCTCCTGTAACACTTTCATAGGAATTGTGTGGCTATCATATAAAACATTTGAAGTGTTCCAAGTTATGTTTAGAATCCATTTGGGTTTAGTTGGTGTTTTTGCCTATTCTATTAAGAGGGAAGTTTCTTCTGTATGTCTTTATTCATTTAATGAAGCAGAACAGCGAGAATTTAAGATGTAAAAGAATATGTTGATATACTTTGTCTTCTGTTAAAGCATGCCAAAGTGAAAAAAAAAAGAAAAAAAAAAGTTGCCCTTGATTCCTATGTTTATTTTTCAAGAAGTACCATCTTACTACCATAGCTTAATGGAAACCGGATGGAAATTCTAGTCTGAATAAGTTAAAAATCTAAATAGAGTTTTACTTTCTTTATTTTAATTGATTTTTATTTTTTATTTAAATTAATATGTGTGGGTGGGTTACTTGAGGTCAGGAGTTCAATACCAGCCTGACCAACATGATGAAACCCTATATTCACTAAAAATACCAAAATTAGCTGGGCATGGTGGCACGTGCCTGCGATCCCAGTTACTCAGAAGGCTGAGGCAGGAGAACAGTTTGAACCCGGGAGGCAGAGGTTGTAGTGAGCTGAGATTGCACTACTGTACTCCAGCTTGGGTGACAGAGGGAAACTCTCTCTCTGTCTCTACGTGTGTGTGTGTGTGTGTGTGTGTGTGTGTGTGTGTGGTGCGGGGCAGGAGTATGGTTAAAAAAAATCAAATAGTGCTAAAAGTTTATGATGAAACAAGCAAGGTCCCATTCCTCTAATCTCTCCTCAGTATCCTGTTTCTCATAGGTGACCAATTCCAATGCTTTTGGCTGTTTCTTCTGCTGTCTTTCTCCATAGCACTCAATTACATGCATGTATTGCTCTTTCTTGATGTATCAGTTTAGATATGACCTATAGACTTCCTATAGTGCTAGAGATGGATTATTTTAGCTCTTTTGCATTTTATCCTCTTTGCTGACTTCATTATCTTGATATGCCACATTCTGGTACTAATGCTAATAATAATACAAATCCTGAATATGCAAATATTTTTCAAAATCCCAGGATCTGCACTCAGATTCTGATACAGTATGTACAAGGTAAATTTATTTTATGCAATAAACTTGTTTTTAGGGAATGACTTGGATAATGGTGATGCAGGTGTCCAAATAAAGAAAGTTTCTCAAATAGGAGAAATTTGGGCTTAGAGTTTTGTTCTTGATTCTCTGCTAGGTGTCAGGTAATACAGAATATTCAGAATTGTCAAGGATATAAACCTGTAGTAACTTGTAAGCAATGATTCAGGACTTCTGTCTTAATGAATAAATAAAATGAATCTGTAGATTTCATGCAAATTGTTTGTATATAATTATGTAATTGCTGTTTATAAACAAGCTTGAAAGTGGTTTACTCTTTCTTAAACACAACAAACATGATCCTTCCAAGACAGCTGGCCATAAACTTCAACTTGACCTTTTAATCAAATGATTTATAATATTTCAAATAATATCTGAATTGCTTCCTTTGATTTTTAAATATACATTTGCATTTGCCTGGGAGGTGGAGATGTGGGGAAGGAAGTAGAGGTTAGGTTCAGCAAGTTGAAGTTCAGTCAGACACAGGGGCAGACACACAGGAGAAAGACCTCCACAGTCCAGCTTCAGGTGAATGGTGGGTGCCTGGCGCCTAAAATGTTACAGAGGATCCCAGGAGGGCAGAGCCATTTTTTAGGAGCTGAGAGTGCATGGTATTCACACACCCAGCACGGCAATTGTCAGATCCTATTTAGGAAATTCTAGCTGCAAGAAGGAGGATCTACCCTTTAGTCTGTGATTAAGGGGAAGAGAGAGTAGTGGTTGTAGGTCTCTGATGCTAGGCAGATTAGGTATTCAATGACTAAAGGAGTGACTGAGGCAGAAATCCAGGCTGAAAGCATGAGCTAATGTGGGCGAGAACAGATGGGAAGACTCAATTAGCACTTAGTACTCATTGCAGGTATCAGGCGTGTTTGCTCATGAACCAGATTTGTGGAATAGCAGGGGAGCCTGGAGTGTGTTCCTGTGCTGCATTCCTAAAAGGACAAGCACTGGATTTAGAGCCCCCAGGATATTTTTTAACTACTGTTAGTTTTTTGCATTTATTCAGAAGCTGGAACAGGTCTATTAGTTGACTTGTCCAGCTCCAGCTCCAGGGAGTGTGGGAGGGCAGGGTCAGGGCCATGAGTTGGTCTGGAAGCCAATACTTGTAGTCAGGTGTCAGGATGAAGGCTGAAGAACTCTTTTGGAGTTTCAGGAACAATTCTGGACTCTGTACTTTGAGTTCAGTGTTAGAATAGTCCTTCGTGGCCCGGTATTGTAAGAAGGATGATTCAGGATCCAGTCCCTCTGGTGAGCTGGGATGAGGGTAGTGGGGTTGAGACTGGGTGATCCCCTTTCTTTAGCCCTGATTAGTCTGGAAACTAGGTTTAGGTTGTGGCTCTGGGGAGCTGGATTTGAATTAGCGATGGGAAACAGGATTAGGGACAGTCAGGGAGATGAGGCAAAAGGTTGACTTTACTGGACAACACAGACATTCAGCTATCATCATGGTCATGCACTATAGGTTTTCCATTGGATTATTTCCTCTTTGTGGAGCAACTTAATACAAAGATTTCATAGGTTTTGGAATGAAGGGAATATGGAAACTTCTCATGCAGTCTTCTTTGGATCAGACTTCTAAGCAAGCAGGTGAAAAGCCATGTTTTTGACTTCAGCACACCAGGTTGATTCTTTTAGTTCCTGAGGTTACTTAAGACAATAACCATCTTCTGTGGACACTCTGCTTAAGCATACTGGGGAAGGGATAGTGGGCTTCTCAGGGCCATTAGATTGATTACAAGAACTCAGAGTTACTAAAATGAAAATGGCCACTGTGTTTATTTATAAAAGTGCTTTGTTGGTTTTCTAAGTTGAAGTTGATGACAGATGTGTTTTTAGAGAAAAAGTGCAAACTCCAGAGACATAAGCATCTGTTCTTTCTCAGTCTTGCCTCATGGGCTCATACTTCATTTTTTTACCCACACAACAGGCTTTATTTCTTTCTACTGAATACCTGAAAATATGGGTGTAAATGACTAATAAGGATTCTTGACGGTTTTACTGGAACAAAACTGGTGTTTTCTGGCTTTGATGGCTCATATTTGGCTGGCTCTGTGGGTGGCTATTGACTTCCTCTTCCTTGCCTTGTAGCACATATGACATCGCAGTCTGCTAAGTGGGCTTGCTGATGTCAGTGGTGATGTACGGTGTTTCCCTGGGACTGTAGAGTTCATTTGCTGACTCAAGTGTGCTGCTAAACTTCAGTTTGCTTATCATGGTTGTGAGAATTACTGCATGGAGGTAGCCTTCAAGAATATAAAAGTCTAGGGAGAAATGCCAGATATAGGTGAAGGGGAGGAAGGCAGCAAATCACACTGCCATGTGTGTACCTATGCAACAATCTTGCATGTTCTTCACATGTACCCCAAAACCTAAAATGCAATTAAAAAAAAAGAATATAAAAGTCAAAGCATTTGTATATAAGTCAGCAGTTCTCAAAGTGTGGTCCATGGACCCCTGAAAGTCCCCAAGACCGTTTCAGGGGGTTCACAAGGTAAAAATTATTTTGATTATAACACGAAGACGTTATTTTTCTTTTTTGCTGCATTCACATTTGCTCCGATGGTGAGTAAAAGTGCTGGAGTCAGCACAGAGCAAGACAATGATATAAAGTTACTAGGTGTTATTTGTTTATTCACTGCTGTATACTCTCAGTAACAAAGAGAAAGAAAAATGTCAGTTTTCACTTAAAAATCTCCTAGATGAAACCAAAAATTATTAGTGTTTATTAAATCTTACCCTTGAATATACCCCATTTAAATATAAGTATGCAAAAAAAAAATCTATTGCATATTGCAATTCAGTGTATGTCTAGAGGAAAAACACTTATGTGTTTGAGTTGTGAACTGACCCAACTGCTATTTTCATGGAATTCCATTTTTACTTGAAAGCATGATTTGACAGACAAATTATGGTTATTAAGAATTGAGTATTTGGTGACATTTTCTCAAAAAATTAAAAAAAAATAAGCATGTCATTTCAAGGAAAACAAGTGGCAGTATTTGTTGCCAGTGATAAAATTTGAGCTTTCAAGTGAAAATTCAAATTTTGAAAAATTTTTATCTCTCATTGTGAACTTGACAGCTCTATAATACTCATGTGATTCTCTGAAGAGATGCTATTTTAAAAATGTGATTTATTTTTGATATTTTATAATGAAGTATACCAATATTTGGAAGATCTGCCCAAATCAATATATTTCATGTGATCGATACATGGTGCTACAAAAAATAATGCATGGGTAAAAGATCCACTCAAAGTACAAGATAGAGCAATAAATTTTAATATAACAGAGAATGGTTCATTGATATGGTTTTATATTGGTATAATATCAAAGAAGAGTATCCATAATTATATAGAATTGCTATTAAAACCCAGCTCTATTTTAAAACCATGTTTCTATGTTTAGATTGGGCTTTCTTTTGATGCTACACCCAAAACAACATATTGCAATAAGCTGAAAGAAACAAACAGGAAAATCCAATGTCCTCTGTTAAGCGAGACATTAAAGAAATTTGCAAAAATTTAAAACTATTCCATACTTATCACTAATTTTTTCGTTTTGGAAAATACAGTTACTTTTCATTAAATTAGTTATTTATGTTAACATGAAATGGATTTTTGTTATTTAAAAGAAAGAGAAGTTTATCAGTTTTATTTCTAATATAGTAAACATCAATCTGTAGATAAAATATAACTCAGGACAACCAAAACTCTTTGGTAGGTTCAATAATTTTTAAAAGAGTAAAGGGATCCTGAGATTAAAAAGTTTGAAAACCACTAGTCTAAGCTATATTTTTCATATGTGATGGCATCAACTAGGAATTCGTATCTAGTTTACATACAATCCAAATAATTTTTCTTTTTTTCTGGTTTTTGTAGCATTACCATTGTCCTTTGATTCCTTTGTATTCCTATCCAGAAATGCTTTGCTGGCCCTCAATCTTGATGCTCCCAGATATGTACATTGCATACCTGGGAGGAGGCACTATCCATGGGTTCTACTCACCTGAAGCAGGATAGAGGAGCCTGTGTATAGTAAAGACAAATTGCCATTGTCTTTTCTATCCGGTCAGCTCCTTCATGTGGAGAGATGGACAGCTAAGCTGAAGACATGGCAATTAGTTTGAATGATTCTACATAAAGCCTTTCTTATCTAAAGGCAGAATTAGAATTTAGAAAAGTGATTATGAGTTTATGATGAAGAATATCATCATCATGGAATATTAAATGGACAATAAAATGCTAATTATGAAAAATGAAAGTACATGCTAAGATTTCAAGTAGGGAAGGTAGAATACTCAATGGTATTGCAATCTGTAAACAAAAACTTGTGACTATTAAAAAAAACATTGTGTGAGGCACTTGTATGTGGTAGTGAACAACTGACACGTCTTTGACTATAGATATAAAATTGTTTGTGCATGTTGTGCCAAATTTGAAGGTCAAAAGTGAAAATGAAAATAGATGATTGGGAAAGCCGGTTCAAACCTCTCATATCTTTTCAAATTAATGTTGTTTTGTTGATATTATTTTATTTCAGCATTGAGGGACCAGGCTAGAGATGGTAGTGAAATTCACGCAATTCAGCAATCTCCATCCCTGCCTCATCAGAAGAGTATAGCCCACATGGAGAGAGACAAAAGGAAGGGAACTGGTTCTTGCTGCACCCAGCTTGGTGTTCTTGTCTAATCCCAAAGCTCCTGCTTTACTGTTTTCCCTGTTTATTCATCTTGACCCAAACCAACCCAGTCTCATCCTCACTTGTGGCCCTGTGAGGTCCCTCCTAAAGAGACCTACATGGGGTAAACAAGCTTTTCCCTTGGATCTTTATTTCTGCCATTACCACCTACTGAGTACTCTATAAGGGATCTATTTGTTTCAAATGTGTCACTTTTTTAAGTCCTCCCAGAGACAGGACTGAGGGGCAAAGTTTGCTAGGCTAAAAAAGACAGGAGAAAGACCTGGCTGAAATATTCCTCATCCCATTCTACAAATACCCCTTTTAAAGGCATAGAAACCACGTATCCCACATAGTATGCCTTGGGAATTTGCAGCCAGCTATATTTTCAGAGGATGTGGGAGGTAGAGTTTTTATACTATGGTCATTTATAAATATTCCAGAAATGCCAGACATTGGTAGGGTGACCCGGTTTATAGAACTGGAAAAGGGCCATGTTGAAACTTAGAATTCTATTTTTTTTCTATAGTTAAATGTATAAAAGTTACAAAAATTCAATTGAATTCTGAGCAGGAATCGTGATGCCACTTGCATTGACAAGAATGGTTTTAGGAATTCATAAAAATATAGTCTTAAATAGAATTTGAAGACCATATTATTTGATATTATATATAGAAAGGGGAAGAAAAAGATTTTGGGGCATACGGTCGATTGCTCAATATATAGACTTGTTTAACTCAAAATTGTCAGCAAGAAATTTGCCTGAAGGAGGAAGAACCATACCACTATACATCCTTAGGAAAGGCCTAATAGTGGTAAAACTGAAGTTGATCAGTATTTTCCAAATTGTATTTCCCTTTATATCATACCAGAATATGTTCAAGTGCCATGACAAAAGTGTTGTATGGTCAAATAAGTTTGAGAAATACCATATCCTATTAAAAGATTTTTAAAAGTCCTCAATGAAGGAACCTGTTTAACTTTGTTTAACCCAACATTACTGATTCCTTTGTAGAAATCTTATGTCATGGAGCCACTGTTAACCGCTTATGAAACAGGGTTCTCTGAAGTACTAGTTTAGAAGATGCTATGGAATATTATTGATAAAAATTACATTGGTTGTTTTTTAGATGGGGTCTTCTCTGTTGCCCTACCTGGAGTGCAGTGGTGCAATCATAGCTCACTATAACCTGGACTCCTGAGCTCCAGTGATCCTCCCACCTCAGCTTCTGGAGTAGCTGAGACTACAGGAACTGCCACCATGCTTGTCTAATTTTTTATTTTTTGTAGCGACAGGGTCTCACTGTGTTGCCCAGCTGATATCAGACTCCCGGTCTCAAATGATCCTTCCACCTTGGCCTCCTAAAGTGCTTGGATTACAGGCAAGAGCCACTGTGCCTGGCCATACATTGATTTTTTTTTTTTAATGAAAAGATTTGGCTAATCTGAGTTGCTAGTGTCTCTGAGAAAGACTGAAGTGAATGTTGGCATGTGTCAGTAAGGAATTCTCATTGCCTTTCACATTAGGTCAAGTCCTTCATGTAGAAAAAAGGACTGCCAGGCTGGGAATATGAAAATTAGCTGGAAAAATTCTATGTGCAAAAGTCACAGTTACCTATTTCATCCTTCCTTCTAGACTTCAGTTGGATTGTGGTTACTGCAACCATCAATGCTGGGTTTTTTTGTTGTTGTTGTTAACAGAAAAGGCATTCTAAAAATGGTAATAGTGGCCTACTATATTTGTGGGGTTGCCTCACACATTAATAGGGAACCCAGCCTATTTGTGGCATTGGTAAAGGAAGCGTGTCAGCATGTGCTGCTTTCTACAGTGAGATGAAATGATTATCCCCATCAACCCCCAAACAAACCCCTCCTTAGGAAAACAAACACTTGCAAGTTTATTTTATAAAATCTGTGTAGAACTTATATAAATATATTGTGACAGCAGCTGTCATACTGCATATATCAAGAAAGTGCTTTGAAACTTTATGCAAATACATGGGTGATGTATACACTACTGTACACCCCAAAGACTACCCATGTGTTCTTGTTGCCAAGGAAAACACAAATGTTCTCCTAACTTTTCAGAGAAAAAGTCACCACAGCCCTGTACCTTTCACAGCCCCGTTCTCTTGGCCAGTGAAATATACTTTGACTGGCTAAACCCAAAGACAGTGGAGTGGGCACCAGAGTGCCAGAGGTTCATTTTTAATTGATAACACTTATAGAGCAAGCACTGTGCTGGCATTTTAAGCACATTTTTGCATATTATTTTCACAACAGCTTTGTGAGGAAAATAGCATTGTTTAGAGATAAAATAACCAAGACTCCAATTAAATAAATTGCCCAAGGTCACTCATTTATTATTTTATGAATCTGCCTGACATTTAAAATTAATTTGATCACACATATATATATATATATATATATATACACACACATATATATATAATAGCTAACATTTATTGAGCATTTACTGTGTGCCAGGCACTGAATTAAAAGATTTAATTCCATTGTCCTTTTCTTTGCTTGAACTCTATGAAGGTGAATGCTATTGTTTTTCCCAATTTACAAATGAAAAAATTGAAAGTTAGGAGAAGTTAATTAACTTTGGTGCAAAGTAGTAAGGAATAGAACTGGGAATCTGAAGGAGCTCTTAACCCCATGAGTTTGTTCCCTTAACCGTATGTGTTTCCAGCTTTCCTCCTTGATTTAGAATCTGGAGCTATTTCCTGGTTTGTATTGAGTTTAAGGCATAGATTTTCTTGTGTTATCAGGAACTAGGGTTTCCATAACATTTTAAAGTCATTATTTTTCCTCAAAGTTTTGATTTGTCACCCATTATCTGGAGTATGGCATAAGTTCCACATGCATGGATATTGTTATTTCTACAAATGGAATGATAGAGAAGATTTGGAGTCTTCAAGAGTTTTTCGATGCAGACACCTTACATCTAAGATTGGATGAAAGAAATGTCCTCTTTACAAAGACTTGTAGCTTTTGCCTATACCATTGGGCTGCATGGGTAACTGTGTACCCTTTGGAGTTTGGAACGTTTGAGAAGAAAACCTTTTAATATTGTTGCTATGAACAATTTTGTTACAAACACTGCTTCTTTCATGTCCAAGTTTTAAGAATGCTTCTGCTTTTTAAAGTAAAACTCATCAGATCCTCCAAGAAATATTAATGTTGAACACTTTGCTCTTGAGGTTGCCCGTTTCCCTACCATGGCATGTTTTATTAGTGTTGAAGTGAGAGCAACCATTTTTCCAGCAGGACTGATTCTAGAGAGTGGGCCACTTTCGGTTTCAAAATTAGAAGCTGGGAGGAGTTAGGAAAGAGGGAACAAGAATTAAGCCTCAAGGCTGCCACAGACCAAACCAGGTCAAAGGCTCAGTAGATCGTACTCTTTGTCCTAGACCACTGGAAACCCTTTCCTAAAATAAAAACACCAAATGCTCATTGTATATGGAAGTCCACACAATGCATTTTAAGCAAAGTATACAATATAAATGGGAGTGTATTTTCTGCATGAAGAATTTTTGGAAGGGGGATGGAGAACTTTTGTCTTAGGGTGTCATTCAGAGTCCATAAACGCTTATCAGGTAGCCACTTATAATGCATAAGCATTTAATGTACTATCTAAATATTAAGAGAAGAGGGCCAGGTGTGGTGGCTCACGCCTATAATCCCAGCCCTTTGGGAGGCAGGAGCAGAAGGATCAAGAGGTCAAGAGATTGAGACCATCCTGGCCAACATGGTGAAACCCCGTCTCTACTAAAAATGCAAAAATTACCTGGGCATAGTAGCACATACCTGTAGTCCCAGCTATGCAGGAGGCTGAGGCAAGAGAATCTCTTAAACCTGGGAGGCGAAGGTTGCAGTGAGCTGAGATTGTGCTACTGTACTCCAGCCTGGGCGACAGAGCAAGACTCTGAAAAAAAAAAAAAAAAAATTAAGAGAAATACTTCACTGCAAGGACAACATCCATAATCTGCAGACTTGGAAATGTGCAGAAATTCTTCACATCAAAAATATATTCAACCAGTGGGAGCTAGCAATGTTATGATCATGAGTTGATTACGCACATTGACTTACTTGTTTATACCAGTTCTCTGATCTTGGCAGCCAAGTGTACCAATGGATGAGTCTCTTTATAAATAATCTAGACCAATTTAAGAAGTGATTTTCTGTATTTCTTGGTTTTTTAAAAAAAAAGCTAAGTGTTCAGCCTTCGGTATGTAAACTTTCACTTAATCTGCCTGTTTTTAACACATTGCCATAATCTTTAAGTTAGACTGGTGGAATAAAATGATGGATATTCCTGAACTGCTATGTACCTGAATTCTGGGCATTTGCCTTAAGAATATTCCCCTTCAATAATGGTCTTTGAAGAGAGTCCTGGCCATGTTCTGAGGGACTTACCCCTGGGCCATTAACCACAGAAGCCCTGACAGCTTTTTTAAGTAATTTGGGCATTCCTGGATTTCTAATCAAAGGTGGCCTTTCACTTGTCTTCCATTAACTTCACAGGAAGTATGGAGATTGTTTTTGGGTTTTAGTGCAACATTTAGGGTACTTCTGGTAAGCCCTTGAACTTTTGTCATTCCAGTCATGGTCTTAAAAAAAGTCCCGAACTGCTGTCCTTTTCTGTATCATTATCTGAAATAAGGTACTAGTTAAGGATGTTCAGGTAGAATTTTCTTCTATTTACCTTCTTTAGACTTGTGTTTCTCCATCCATCTTGAGAAAGACCTGTGGCATTGTTAAGCATGTTGTCACAGTTACAGAGCTGTGGTCCATGCAGACCTCACCTGTGACTGTAAGCTTTCCATCCAGCCATGGCTTCACTGAGGTGCTACTCCCTCTGGCCTCTCAGCATGTTCTGGCCAAGATTACAAGACAATGCTTCTGAACTTGGCTTAATATTATTCCAGAAGAACTTGAATTTAATATAACTTATTGGCCAAGCACTTCTTCTTCCTGCCTGGCCAATATATGAATCAATTTGTCAGAGAATATGTCTTGTGGATTTGTGTTATGCTGCCAAATGCAGAACATTGCTAACACTGATCATCTCTCGGTAGGAAGATGGAGAGTCTTCTCAGAAAGGCAGAGTTCGTGATAGAGGAAATACCACTTTCCTGGGCTGGAAAAGATGCTTATCTTCTGCTGTTGTTCCCTCTGTTTGGCATTGCCACCATTTTTCTAAGCACTTTGGTTCTCAGGCTGGCTTGGCCACTGCTTTTACTCTCTTTGCACATTCCAAATAGTATCCTAGAGGCTTCAGATGACAAAGCAGTGTGGAAGTCTCCGCTGAAGTGATAAGGGTCAATATCACTTTCCTTTTTCTGTGTTTTATTCAATTATAGGACACCTAAATCAATCGAGCCTGTCTCAAATCTCACAAAGATTTTAGTTAAACAATTCCTTTGTGTTTTTACTTTCAGCGTTCTTTCTCCTCTAGGACCAATACAGGCATCTGTGATACTGAACTTGGGATGACGTGAGAGACAGATGCCAAGTTATATTGGTGATAGCATGTTCCTTCCATCAGGCTCAGTCAGCAGGTGATTCTCTTCTTGTTCATCTCTTCCACCCTTAGGGTGGATCTTCTCTCAGGAGAAACCAACTGGTGAACCTCTCCCCATCACTGGACCTGCCCAGACATGTCAGAACACTATCTTTGACTCATGCTGGGACTCCCTACCATAGCTAGTGCCAACAAACTCTACACTTATTTTTCTTTGATCATATTTGGCCTAGATTAGGATTGTCCCGAGAGCTTGCCAAGATTGGGTTGCAGCCTATCTCAAAACACAAACTTAAAATCGGTTGACAAGACCAATACCCAGGAGCATTATGAGTTTGAATGAATAGTGCCGGAAATCTTTAGTCTCTCTGCACAGTGTTCCTTGTTGGAGGCCACAGAGTGTTTATTATAGAACTTCATGACATTGTACTAACATCATTTTAGATTTTGTTAAAATTTTAGAAAATTGCCATCTGATACAAATTAGAGAACTACGTATAACAATGGATATCAAATAGATATTCTGGAATTTTTCATTTAAAGACCACAGGTCCGATATATAGAAACTCAAATATTTATTGAAAGGGTGAACAAAATGGATGCCATGACTTCATTGGCTATTTAGAAATTAGAATGAAGTTTAAAATGTAATCTTATTTTTCTGTAGTGTGATCAGGCATGCTAAGGAAAACCTCAAAGACTTAATTTTGTCAATTCAGTGAGGGAGATTCAGGTATATCTCAATTAACAGGTATTCATGTTAACAGATATTTTTGTACCTCAGGAAACCTCAATGGAGCACAAACATTTTTGAGTTATTTTCAGCTTTAGCTGAAAACCCAGCAAGTAGATGTTTAAATGAAACCCAAACACTTCTGATGTTACTGTGGCCTCACTGTGTGGCTAGGCACTGTGGAGACTGAAGAAATATTAATGAACAAGGCTTCTGCCCACTGTGAACTTTCAACCTAGTTTGGGACAAATGATAAACTCATATGAAGCATTGTAGGAACAACAACAGCAACAAAACAATATATAAACTATTTTAGGTAGCCAGAACTTAAAGGTCAGAAGAAAGGTTTTAGGAAAACAGTTCATTGGTGATGTCTTGGGTTTCTGTCTCTGCAGTTCAGTATTTCTAGAAGTCTTGAGCGGTCAAAGGCCTCCCTTCGGCTTCTTCCTTAGTGCATATCCAGCATTGTTGTGATGTAGACAGCTTGGGGAACATGAAAAATGCCCTTTCTCCTGCACAATGGTGTTATTTCCTTCCTTTTAGGAATGGCTTATAACTCATAGGAGGTGTGAGTTCTGAATGATTGTTCTTTTCATCTTCTTGGAAGCAGGCCAGGCTGTAGATAAAGCGTTTGATGTGTCAGCGGTAGGCTTGTAACAGCTTTGACTACTTCCATGGTGATGAAAGGTTGAAATTTCATAAAAATGGCAAGAGAAGGAAAAGGGCTCATTTTCTTCCTTTCACTTTTTTTTTTGTTGTTTCTGGGCAGCAGTTGAGAAACATCCTACCAGGGTGGTCTGCGAGGTCTGCAGGAATCTGAAATATTAGGAGGTGTTCTCCTGTGGATTTACTTGTTTATTTATTGATCATTTCAGAGAGGGAACACCCAGGCTCAGAGGCATGGCAGGCATGGCTGTCAGGACCCTTATTAGCAGGCCCCGCCTCTACTCCAGGCTCAGCTCAGTGAGCTCTGGAAGGGGAAGACCTTGCTGGGGGCAGATCACTGGGTCTGGCTGTCATTCAGCACCTGCTTCCGCATACCACACAAACCAGGCCCGCAAATCTACTCAGACTCCCAGAGCTTTGCCTCTCCCCTCAGTTCCCAGGGCATTTGTTTAGAGATCTCATCTGAGCATGGGCCTATAGGGTGGTCTTATCTTCCTGTTTCTAAAATAGACAAAGAGGAAAGTGAAATATGTGTGGACACCCAGAACCAGTTGGAATTTATCTCAAATGATATTGCAGTCTTTTATCAGTGATTTGTGTATCTGCCTGAGTGGAAAGCTTGAGTTGGTGGAAGGAGAAGAATTTCTAAATTTTCTTTTTCAAAGAAAAAACATAAAACAAAAACAAACACATGAACAAACAAGCAAGGAAACTTGCCATTCAATGAAGTGACAAGGAAGAGCTAAGATCAAGAACTCCAAGGGGAAGATGAGATAAATTTTACCTTTAAAAAAGAGATTTAAGCAAATACAATAACCAAATCCCCTTTTGAAATGGAATTTAGTGGCCGGGCAGTGTGGCTCATACCTGTAATTGTTATACTTTGGGAGGCTGAGGCAGGAAGATTGTTTGAGGCTGAGAGCTTGAGGTCACAGTGAACTATGATTGCACCACTGCACTCCAGTGTGGATGAGAGAGAGACCTTGTCTCTTAAAAACAAACAAAAAAGGGATTAGTGAAACTATGGTAAAGACATTTTTATCATGTATTTACTTAATAATCTAATATTTACTTCATGAAATTATGATCTTTTGCTCTGCCCCTATATGCAGTTACGTTTAACACCATCTCCATAGCCAGGTTGAACCTGCTTACTCATGCAGCTGTCGAAAGATGGCATTTACCTATGCTGTCCACGGGCTGAGGCCTTGCAGTGCCTGCTTATATAACCCCTCCACTGAGACCAGTTTAGGCATTTTTTCTATAAGAATCTTGGAATATAGCGAACATGGTTAAGCTCTTCGGGAGTCATCTATCTGGCCGTGAGAGGACATTGATGTCCCTACAGGGCTCTATAGCATGGGCCAGAGGGTACCTGGCCAAGTCCCACAGCTTAGTGGGAACTTCAACTTGCGGGATTGGTGCTGGCCAGCAAGACTGGCATAGTGCCCTTGAAAAGACCTGTTGGCAACAAGGACAGTTTCTTACTTCATTAACACCCAGAGTTGCTCCTGAAGCAGTCCATCAGCACTTATAATTTGCCTAATGACAAAAGAAGAGGGTGAATGAGATGAAAACATTGGATTGTCTGGTTTGAATTTCTCCTTCTAAGTAGAGATAGGTGCAGGAATAAGAACAAATAAGTGGATGTGAACTTATTCAGACCACAAGCCACATAACCAGGATTTAAATTGAACTTCTTGGCTATCTTTTCCTTTTGGAAAATATTTGGAAATAATAGCTTTTTTGGTGAGGTATGTTATAGTCATATTAGGCCTGAAATATGACATCTGGGACTACACTGAGAAATTAAATGTCATTTATTGAATAAAAATTAGGATAGGCGGAATAATGCATTCCCTGGCCTCAAGATGTTTGTGTCCTAATCTCCAAAATGTGTGAAGGTGACCTTACATGGCACAAGGGACTTTGCAGATGGGATTATGTTAGGAACCTTGTGACAGGGAGATGATCCTGGAATCTTTGGGTGGGCCACCCACTTACAATAGTCCTTATAAAAGGAAAGCAGGAAGGCCAGAGTCAGAGGAGATGTGATGACCAGCAGAGAGTGGAGTCACCGGGATGTCTGAAGATGCGGCATTGATGGCTTTGAAGATGGAGGAGGGGCCATGAGCCATGGAAGGCAGGCTGTCTCTGGAAGCTGGAGAAGGCAAGGAAACAGATTCTTTTCTAGAACCTCCAGAAGGAATGCAGCCTGCTGACACCTGGATTTTAGCCCCATGAAGCTGATTTTAGACTTCTGACTGTAAGAAAATAAGAGTGTGTTGTTTTAAACCACTCCATTTATACAGTAATGTGTTATAACAGCCCTAGAAAATTTACGACAATAATAGAAACAATAATAACAATCATGCAATTAGACTTAGAAACATTAATTGATGTCCAAAATAATAGGAATTTGTTTCAGGCTTGGTTCTCAAGACAAAGCATTAGTTCATAGTTCTCCTGATAGGTCGTTAAGTATAAAAGGGTTTTTGTTTTTGTCAGCCCCATGAACCCTTCTCAGGGGTCTTTGTTTGCTGTTTTTATGGGACAAAGTAAGTGTCTTGATCAAGCTTTGCTGACATGTTCTTGAATGTCTATGTATAGAATCAGAGTTGAGTTTTATTTCATCACTTGGAAACCAAAATTCATATGTAGCCATATGTCCAGGTTTTGAAGGTCAGAAAACTTCCAAGATCCTCACAGATTTTGATGATAAAGCCTGCATTGTTTTCAGCACAGATTTCTTGGAGAAGCACAATTCTATCTTGTCAACTCTGATCACAGCTCTGTCTCTACCCACACTGCTTCTTGCTGACCTCTTCCTTCACAAGTCTGAGAAAAGTGGCTCCCAGCCACCAGGGAAGTGAATGGAGGTCTGTTCTTCTCTCAGTCAGAACTGCTCCACCTGAAAAATGGGCTTCATCCTTCAAAACACTTGTCTTGAGCACATGTTAGAAGCTATGATGCGTGCTAGCTGCTGGAGGAATGAATAAGGTAAATAAGCTTTAAGCCTTACTTACTGGAAGTTCATGCCAGTGAAGCATTTGGCAAAGCACAGTGCCTTGGACAGAGGCATCCAATTCATCCAGGAACGTTATTAAAAATGCACGTTCCTGGACTGTGGTTTGAGGAAACATTGGCCTAGTACTGTAATTCTCAACTGGAGGTGATTTTGTTTCCTAGGGGACATTTGACAATGTCTGGGGACGTTTTCGGTTGTCACAATCAGGGGATGAAGAGTGCCATTGATCTAGCAGGTAGAGGCCAGGGTTGCTGCTGTATATCCTACAATGCATTGAACAGCCTCTGCAGCAAAGAATGGCCTGACCCCAAATGTCAGGACTGTGAAGATTGAAGAACGCCGATCTAGTGGGTGAGACACACAAACACACAAACACATACACGCACAATTATACCACTATGGTCTATGCATACCCACATGTATCCTGCTAATGTGTATATGTGTGTGTATCTATATAAACACTTTTCTCAATGTATTTAAAATATTATGTGCTCTGGGGCAATAAGTGCACTGCCCTCTGGCTTTGCCTGAGAAATTTAGGGTGGGGTGAAAGCTGAGTTCCCACACTTGGCAGCTCATCAGGGCCACATCTTATATCAGTCAAGGTCCCATCAGGAGGCATAAACCATACCAGTTATTTGAAAATAGAGGATTAACTATAAAGAACTAGGTAACGATAAAGAACTAGGTAACTGAATTCCAAAAAGAAAATTCAGAGTTATCATGGACATAACACCTACTGGATGAAACCACCACCACCACTTCCCTCTAGGGTCAGGGAACAATGGGATGAGAGTAGAATTATTAAAACTTAGAGGAGGGGCTATGTGGAGCTGAAATTCAGACTTCTGAGTAGAGGGTACCAGCTACCTGGAGTGGGATGTTGAGATGAAGCTGGTTTTACTTGCATGAAATGTTGGAAAATCTCTAAACTGGGTTCAGTTGCTGATGTGGGAAGGAAGTGCTGCTGCCTGGTGAAGCAGCATTACTGGGGGCAGGAGGCCAAGGGCAACAAACAGAAGGAACCAGTCCCTTGTCTAGTGTCCCTCTAGGCAGAGCCTATCCTGGACTAAGCCAGCAAAGCAGAGATGTGGCATGCAGAGCCCCAGCTTCAGCACCAGAAGGCAGAGTGTGAATGAGGATGTGTGAGTTTGGAGTCCGGAGACAATAGCTTAGTGACTGAGACGTAGCTGCAACTTTACTAAAATACAGATGCCTGGGTTCTGCATCAGAATCTTGACATGAAGCCCTCAATATTGTTTTTTTTTTGCAAGAGTTCTATGGGTGATTCTGACCTACTGCCTAGATTGAGCACCCTGAATAGAATGGGGAGCCACTAAAAGTTTTAAAGAATAGAAATAGCACATTATTATCTGCAGATTCAAAAGCAAATTCTTTCAACTGAATGCAAGAGGCAAGTAAACGGCCTGTGTTGGTGAATTATAAATTAGGTATGGGGATGGTAAACACTTTATCTTCCTAAGAGCAGGAAGGGAGAAGTCCCAAACTTTCAGATTTCCATATTAGGGGTATCTTGTTTAAGATGTAAAAGAGGGAGAGAAGGAAAGAAGGGTGGGGGAGGAGAAGACAACATGACAGGAAAGAACCCTGGAAACAAAAGGTAGATGCATAATTTGGATTTTATCTAAGTAATTAACAAAAATGTGGACAATACATTTTATCTAAGCCATTTTGATAAAAAGCAGACACAAACCTACAATGAACATCTACCTGGGAAGACACAAGAAATGTCTTGAAGGAGAGAAAGTTCTGGCCATCCCATTGATTATATTTCACACTCCAGCTGAGAAGTTGTGCTGTGGTTTTTGGAAGGAAAGGCCCTATTAGGTGGAAATAACTCAGCTTGAATGTTAGAACTGAATTCACATTTCAACCCTGCCACTTACTTGTTGGGTGGCAAATTCTCTGAGCAATTTCCTTAGGACTTAGAGGCTCATTCTCTACTGTAGGGGTGATAATAGCTTGCCCATAGTGTTTTCTGGAGACTTACTTAAAATGATAAAAGTACCTAAGCACAGTACCTAGCACAACCCAGGCTTGTCACTTACTACCTGTTGAGGATGTCCTCTCTCCCCTTGTCTACCCTGCTACTGTCTCCTCAGCCTGCCATTTCATCTACTTTCCCTCTTCTGCTTTGATTGGTAGATTAGACTGTTCTTTGCAGGCCAAGAACAGGGAAAACCAAACCCCAAAATCTTTACTCCTGGAAGTTAAGTGTCATGCTCTGGAACTTTAGCAAGATGCAGTTCTAGGCCAAACTAAGGCGTGGCTAAGGACATTCATTTTTTTCGTGAAGTTTTTTGACCAAATTTGTAATTCAGAGTGGTTGCTTTGCTCACATGTCAGCATTGCACCACCAGCTGATGTGTTACAAGATTATGGACCACACTTAATCCCTTTGCACTCAAGATGTATTTCTCCCCTACACTGGCCCTCCAGTTTCTCTCTCTTTTCTTCCCATGTCCATCTCAGAAGCAACTCTAGAGAAGGAAAAATTGCTCTATAATGTGGAAGAGTGTAGCCGATTCAATGCAACGGGTTAGCACTGCACTACTCTGCTCCCAGCCTCTGCTAGGGAGTCAGGCTCTGCTCCTGGTCAGGGGATGAGTGCCACATCACATGCTACAAGATGGTTTCCAGACCCCAAGTCTCTCCGGGTACTCAGCTGTTGGAGAAGCATCCTGCATACACATGGCTGTTGTTTTATCATCTTTAACTCATCACTATATTCAGGAAGATAGATAGATTTTTATTATGCAGCAAAACTGCTGCTCTAGGGTAAACTTTTACACAAAGCAATTGTGTTTTTAATGGAATCAGCTAAAACAAAAATAAAGGGGAAGAAAATAGACTTGGCTTAGGTTTCAGATCTTTCTTTTAAAAAACAGCTCATTTTTGAGAGAAGCACTAGGATATGCAATTTGAACAAAAGACCATCTCTGAAGAACAAACTTACCTTTCTAAGGAAAGGCAAATGATGAAAATCATAACACTCAAGTACAATGAAAGTCCCTAGCATTTCTTTTCTTGCTGACAAGATAAGAATACAGTAATTTGTCCTTATGTATTTTCATCACTTAGGAGTTTTCAAACATTTAACACAATACATGAGACATAGTTTTCAGTTATGCTTATACTCAACCTACCAGCTTTACATGCTGAAGTTGAATGTTGCTTTTTGATGTATCAGCACCAACAAACAGTACCAAAAATGTGCAAAACACAAGACTAGAATGTGAAAAAACCCAGTAAGACACCATGATAAGTGGATGAGACAGCCCAGAATTATGCCTGGGCTTAGTTCTCATCAACATCCTGTAGTTAAAGTGGTCTGAAATACTCATTTAGGTGCTCGAGCTCATTCTATGTGGTAGCTCTGCCTCTCATTCATTAATTTTCTACTGTCGTTTTGTTTCCTTGAGCTCATTGCTCTTTTGAAGGATAGTAGGCACAGAGGACTGGCCCCTACCCACAAGACAGTTTAGCTTGCAAGTAAAGTCAGTGTCTCCTTGCAGGATTGAGCTTTTAAGTATGTGCCAAAAATTATGTATGTGTGTGCCCCAAATACAGGGGTATCGATGGAAAAGAGATATGGAAAGATGGAGGAGGTTACTAGGAACTGAAGGTCTGAAAGACTTCACAGGTGAGAAGAGCCTTGAGATTGACCTTGAATGTAGCAGGATTTTGATAGGGGTTAAGGATGGGGGTCGGGTTGGGACAGAGGGAAAGAGGTATGTTTAACGAAGATGGAAACCATAATTTATGTTTGGGGGTGGTAAAGAAACTCTTTCTTTATGCTGGAGATGGGAGAAAAGAAGATTGGATAAGAGATTATAGAGTGTTTTAACAAAGTAGGCTAACCTGATAATAAAGAACTGATGCATCTGAATAATGCAACAAAATTTATTTCTTGCTTATTTCATAGTTCATTGCAGGGATCTGGCAGGTAGACTTCCATGTGGTAACCCAGGGAACCAGACTCTTTCAATTTTTTGTAAAGTTCATAGTGCCTGCTGCATTTAGCTGGCCATCCATCTAGTTGAGAGAAAGAGTGAGAGTGTGGAGGATTGATGTAGGCCTGTAAGTGTTTTATGTACTATTTCCATCTGCTTCCCATTGGCTAACATTCAGTCATATGGGCACACCTCACTGCAAGAGAGTCTGGGAAATGTAGTATAGAAGGCAACTGATTTTGGTGAACACGTGGTCTCTATTATATCAACTTTTAGCTTGAGTGGGTTGAACTTTATCCTGGATGCAGTGGTAGGTCATCCTCAACCTTAGCAGAGGTGGGGCATGCTCATATAAGGGTCATATAAACTCCTTACAGGGGGTGATTTTTGTTTTATCTTCACTGCTGTATCCCTAGGATATGATAGGCTTTAAACAAATGTTTGATAAAATGATGGAATGATGACTGGATGCTGAAAAGAAGGCCTGGTCACTTTGAACATTCCAGGATGGATCAGTGAAAGAGAGATGAGGCAGGGAATCCAATCAGAAAGCTATTTTGAGCATCTGATAGCACATCTACAGTAGGAATATGTTCAGTTTTAGAAAGAGAAATGTTAACTTATGCGATTTTACTCTCTTAGCCTACAGCATAGCCACAGATTATAATTTAACCAGCGTCCCAGCTGAGTTGAAATCTTAGAAGCAGGTTGTGAGCTGCAACTGTGTTCCTAAGAAGGGCCTGGACTTTCTTTGGAGGCATTAATTGGAATACAGCCTCTGGACTTGGGCTATGCCACAATACTGCAACCCAAACAAAATAAAACTTGACTAAACCAGCAAACCCAGCTTGGAGTTCAAGTTACTTTAACGGACTCTTGGGAAACACAAACTGCCGCTGTATTATGTACACAAAATTCACTCTTTGACCTTATTGTAAGGAAAATTACTGGAGCACACATACTCTTTTGCCAGCTTTCAAAAGCATTGGATGAGTTACTCTTTTGCAATTGTGCAATATTTTTTAAATTTCAATATTAAAATATGCTTGAAAAATAGATGCTGATCCAACAAGAACAGAAAATATGAATGAAAAGAATGTGTTCTCTGTGCACCTACAAGAAGTCAACACACAGGCAACCTTGTGTGGCCCGAGGCTTCAGGATTTTAGGAAGTTGCTCACAGATGAATTTCTTTGAAATTAAAAGCTAAAGGCAGCATCTTGGGTCCTCCCTCTAGATTCGACTTTTGTGCTTTATGTCTAAGCTGGGGCTGACCCCAGGGCCTGGCCATGACTCGGGTTACATGCCCCTGAAGCCTGATGAAAGGCCCCTAACTTTAAGATTATGCAGAGTTGAGTGAGGAATCTCAGAACAGCCTGGGATTCTCGGGAGAGTTTTAGCAATTCTTGTTGATCTGGAAATAATGTAAAAACAACAACAGAAGAGATTTTTGTGGTATTTTTGCATGTTCTCTATTGCTTTGGGGGAAGAATCCAACATTAAATAGGCATAAAAAATAACAGATATTTTAAAAGACGTGTAACATGCCCTCCCCTTTTCATCCCTCCCCACCGAAAAATAAACTGTCATAATAAAAATGGTGAGAACAGGAAGGGAAAACAGAAACAACAGGCGAATGCAGTGTGCTGGGATGGGGATGGACAGGTCCCTCATGGCTGAGGCTAACTCTGCTATGACCAGAAAAGAGTGGGGAAGGTGTGAGGAAATGCCTCAAATGAAATCTTTCCTTTGCTGGGCCCACAGCTCTTTGAGCTGTGAGTTTCTCATTTCCTGAGGCCTCTTGAGATATAAATTATGCATTCAAGACGAGGAGTACCTGCAGGTACTAGTTTGGTTTCTAGCTCAAATCCCAGAGAAGCCAATTCATTGAAATTCCACTTGCTGAGTGATCTATTTATCAAATTCACTGATTTTCTTAAAAGAAAAAGCTTAATTATTCATAAAGTTTCATAGCAATTTCTATTGCATAGGATAGTTTTCACTTCAGCTTTCCCAGTTCATTGGATGTAAATCAACTGGAAAAGCTTTTTATTTCTGCCCCAGCTTTCTGAACATGAAGTTACAACTTGCCAGGGCTGGGAAAGCAGGAGCCTCTGGTGAGGGATAGGAGGGGAAGTCAATAGACTGTATCCTTAGGCATGGAAGAGGGGATGCTGAGGTTAAACAAGGGAGACAGTGGATGTTGAAGGTATGGAGTGCTGGAGAACAGAAAAGGTCAAGAATGAGAATGAGGGAGCAGGGAAAATATTCAGAGGCTCCAAAACTTCTCCAAATAGGTTTCTGAGACTGTGCCAGTTCTTCTCATATCATACTTCATAACCTTACAATTAATTAGTGGAAACAGATTTGGATAGCTTGGTGAATTCAGTGAAATAGTTTCTTCTGAACATGGGCTTTCAGTGTATCCATTTTCAGCAGGTTGGGCACTTCCTCTACTTGGAACCTCCTTGAGCCATTTTAGCAGCACCTTCCAGCTTTGGCAGAAAGTGAAGCCTTCCTGGAGGAAGATGTCTGCAGAACCTGCAGAAAGATGGGTGTCTGGAAGATAGGAGGAAAAGTCTCAAAATGTTAAAGGGTTTCTTTGCTTGCTTGGCAGAGTGGAAAGGGAAGGCAGTGACCTATCAGGATGGTCCACTCACCCTAGTTCGCATGAAACCTTCCTGGTTTCAGTATTCAGTTTCCAAGCCCAAGCACACAGAGACAGTTGGTCATTCTACACCTACTCGAAAGCTGGTTTTGAGAAGGAGAAAGATAAAGAAAAGTGGTGGTGGGTGAAGGGAGATGATGCTGGAATCGCCTCCTTGAAGGCAGTCTTTTGGCAACTGCAATTTGTATGGCCTGCAGGGAAGATCAAAGGATGCTTGGGGAAATCACATAGGCCTGAGCAGTCGGCCTAGGGACCTCATACTAAGGAAGGGCCTTAGGTTTGTTCTAGATATCTTGGATGTACAATCTACGTGCACTTACTTTTCTAAATATGCTTTTTTTCTCTCTCTTTTCTTAGGGAGGCAGGACACAATGTGTGAGAGAAGTCTGTCCCATTCTCTCCTGTCCCCAGCACCTTAGTCACATACCCCCAGGACAGTGCTGCCCCAAATGTTTGGGTGAGTTACTATTTTCAGGTCGAAGAACAATGTGATTTCTTCTCAAAGTTTCTGCTGGGAATGTTTATCCACATTGTTATCTTGAGGTTCTCAAGTTGTCCTGTTTCATGGCTTGTTAGAGACAACTACCTCTTCTAATTACAGAAATGGAATGTGTGTATGGGGTTTGCTTCTTAACTGAGGCCTCTAGGGAGGCTTTTCTATGGTCTTCACTTGTATCTGTAATGAGGTACAACAGATAACCTCAGATAATTCTCCCTTGTGGTGAAAAATAATTGAAGAAACTATCTTTAGTAGGGCACATAACTATTAACTAGAAGATATTTTAAAGGCATTTGAAGTAAACCCATGGAGGAATATAGACTAGGGTTACTTTCAGAGTCAAAAACATGGAGGAAGAAACACATGCAAGAAAATGACAGTTTTGGAAGGAAATAGTAGGTAATAGCCAACAGAAAGAGAGTATGATCTCTTTCTTATTGAACATTTAATAGGCACTAGGCACCATGCTAGGCACTTTATGTATTTGTTTCTCATTTGATCTTCTCAAGAAACTGTGAAATGTAGGTACTGAATATATAATTCCTATGTGCAATGCAGGTGCTATTATTAGTTTTATTGTGCTGAGAAGAAAGTAGATTCCTAGATGTCAGTCCAATCAGTGCGTTGCGGATTTGATATCCTACCACAAATCTGTGTGATTCCTGAGCCCAGCTCTAACTTGCTGCAGCTCACCTTCCCTGGTGACACAAGAGGGCTGCATGCACGTTGCCAGCTGAAGGGGGACAATATATGATGGGTATTTTCTAGAGCATGAGGTTCGTTGGCTTTGCTTACATGCTACATATACGCTACTTTTTTTTTTTTTTTTTTTTTTTTTTTGAGACGGAGTCTCTCGCTGTCACCAGGCTGGAGTGCAGTGGCATGATCTCGACTCACTGAAACCCCTATGTCCTGGGTTCAAGCGATTCTCGTGCCTCAGCCTCCTGAGTAACTGGGATTACAGTCATGAGCCACCACATCCAGCTAATTTTTGTATTTTTATTAGAAATGGAGTTTCACCATGTTGGCCAGGATAGTCTCAATCTCCTGACCTGTTCTAACCACTTTGACCTCCCAAAGCGTTGGAATTACAGGCATAAGCCACCATGCCCAGCCTATGCTACCTTCTTAATGATTCCTGGGCGCTTGAGCTAGTTGAGGTCAGACTAAGATTCAAATAAATATGGTGGCTTGAGCCACCATGCAAATACAATAGAACCTCTGGCAACCTCCCTAGAATCACCAGGGATCCTTGAGGGCCTACTGCTTTTCCTAATCACCTCTGGCTTGGTGTTTCTGCTCCTGCTATTTCTCTTAATTTCTATTCTGTTCTGTTCTTTCTTTTCTTTTTTTTCAAACATGATTTGTCCCTGTAGAGGCGTCTCCCTTCAAGTTTGTTTACGTCCTGGGGGGCCATTGAGTCAAGGCTTCGACAGCAGATTTTGCTGAAGGTTTGCAGGCAGTAAGAGTGATTGTTTTACACAGAAACATAGTGAACAACATAAAATGGAATATTAAACTCTCTCGTTCTTAAAAGGTCTTAGTTGTTTTGCCTTTGGGAGAATTTCACTGATTGTCTCTATTTGAGCTCTAGTCTCCTGTCAATTAATGCCCATGCCTTTTCCTTGAGTCTTCTCTCCTTCCTTTCAGAGTTTACTGTCTTCAACTCCAGAGCTACCTGTCGATTTATTTTTCTCATTCCCAAGTTAGCACAGCCATACCATGAAGTCTATTTTTTTTTAACACCAAGTTGACAAATACAGGTATTTTGTTAAACTAAGAGCTTTCTCCTCCTTGATGTCTTCTCCTGCTAACTTCATCTAACAATGCTTGCCTTCCTGCTACACACACACACACACACACACACACACACACCTGCTACACACACATATACACATACATACACATGTTTTAAGTGAATGTGAAACAGAAGGACAAAGAATTGCTTAGCCACTCCTGATTAAAGACATTTCCTCTTCTATGTGTTCTGTTTGGGTTGCCAGTGTGTATTAGTGTTCCTGGAATAGGATTAGCAGTTCGGTGTGGCACAAATCATCATGCTGTGGGCCACAGTGGAAGCAGTGGCCATTTAAACAAGAAGTCATCACAAAGGAGGTGGCATTTGGTCTGGCCCAAAAGATAAGTAAACTTGATTAATGCTTTGAAGCTAGTACTGTGGTTATGCTGAATCAGCTCAGAAGTTTCCCACATGAACAACAGCTATTGTATTGAACACAGGTTTTTCTGTTCATTTGTGGTTATGAGGCATACTATAAAAGGAGCAGTAAGTTTTGAGAAACTTGAAAATCTTCCAAATGAGATCTTTTTTGGTTGGGCTAGACCCCAGCGGAATGATATAGAAATGTCTTAAGTCAGGCTGTGCACGAAGTCTCTGAACCACTCCATTGAATGTTTTATCTTATGTTGGACCATGATGACTTTGGGATTAAGGTAAGATTTTATGCTCTTTGAGGGTAAAAAACAACCCCACATAGCAAGAAACAAAGACAAAAAAGCAAACAAACACTAGGATGCTTTCTAGATGCTGAAATCTTAGTCTAATTTGACTTGAGATGATTAGGTGCTGTTTCGCTCTTAAATTTTCCCTTGGGCAGGGTTCATTGACATGATATACTCTGCCTTTCACATTACAACATTCCTTTCCTCGTTTTCCTCATTCTCAATGGAGAGTCTCAGCACAGGTCAGTGTACAGAAAGCAGCACCGAGAGCCCTCTCACTGACACAGCCCAGGATCATATTTGAATTATATCACCTCTAATAATCATAATAATCTAATAAGCATCTACCATTTATTGGGCATGTGTAATGAACATCAGGCACTGCTCCAAGAGCTTTATTTTTACAATTTTAGGTAAAATTTTAATTTTAGTGAGGAAGAATTTAAGGCATTGTCACATTTGTTCAGGGGGATAAGCACATTGAAGAGTCTGTCAATCAATCAGTAAATCAATTGATCAATAGACCCATCCGACCATCCCACCTGTGCAACAATATTGACTGCTATAATGGTAGTATAGGTAGCAGGTTATGGGAATGCAGGAAAAGGTCATTAGCTCCAAGAGGTGGAAGGGCCTCCGAAGAAATAATGTGAGCTCAGCCATGAAGAAGATGCATTTTGATTGGTGGAGGATGAAGCTTCTACAGAGAGCTCTGTAACTATCTATTTATTTATATTCTGCATTTTGCCAACGAGGATTTAAGGCCACTTACAAAATACATGAAGCACATGTAGATAAAGGATAGTAAAAAGGCAAACCAGATTATCACAATTAAAAAAAACTACTCAATTGAAGCAGAGATATTTTAAATTATTAAAGGACAGAAATACATCTGATGGATTGATTAAAAGGATGATAATGTTTAAAGTAGTAAAAAATGACTTCACCATCATTTTTATAGTAAATCCAAAAAAAAACTGCTCAGTCATTTTTTTTTATTATAATGTCCTAAAATTAAGGTATGATTAGACAGAAGTGATTATAATGGATAGGCAAAATCCATGTGATCCAGGATGTGTACAGCTTTCTGCTACTTCAGGGTAAACCTATTTGGGTTCCTTAGAGAAATATGCAGGGAAAGGATGAATTTTTTTATTTGGCAGATACTCATTTAATTTGGTATGTCAGTTCTTAGGAAGTTCCAGACACAAGACCTGGGTGTGCACATAATACCTGTGTTAGTTGGGGAATTAACAATCACCATGCTAAATCATGTCTAGCCGTG
Organism: Cebus imitator; assembly: GCF_001604975.1. NCBI lineage: Eukaryota > Metazoa > Chordata > Mammalia > Primates > Cebidae > Cebus > Cebus imitator. Next base: position 421,355 of record NW_016108049.1, read on the forward strand.
ACAAAGTTTTTGGTTGTATGTTTTAATATTAACACTGTAGTAAGAGGTAATGACACGGCAATGTTGTATTGTTGATGCCATTTTATGAGTGAAGTCGGTGAGGCCTGGAGAAATAATACTCAGTGGTCATGAGGGAGTCCATACATAGGATCCAAATTATAACTCACTTCCATCTTTTGAGGGCCAACAAGTTTGCTCTTGGTAGTGAGAACCAAATTAATGATTTAGTTCTGCATCTGTATTGTTTCCTGGCCTTGAGGTTGGCTACAATAGGAAGCACGTTTTTATTGACTCCTACTGACAGTTATTCCAACAACTCTAATTCTCAGAACAGCATTCAGTATGTTTAGGTATTTTGATCATTCCATTGGGCCAACTGATAAACAGAAATTACTATTAACCTTTTTACAGGAAGAAAGAGTGGTATGAATAGAAATTTGATAAGCGAACATGAATTGACTTAGTCTTTAATTAAAGTAACATTACAGGGGTGTTTTGATGTGCTTCAAGGAGTAGCAACTCAAATGCTAAAAGAAAGGAAGAAATTCGATTGTACTCTTTATTTGGGATTGCTGTTTTGGTCCTTTTGTTCACCAATCCAGTCCTCACATCAGGGGAAACCAAGTATCTACAGAGATACTTACTGTGTCTATGAAAGGCTGGACACTTGACTTGTGCCTCTGTGTGCCCCTTGGGTTAGCTTCACCCTTTATTCTTTTATGTAACTTCATAACTGAGATGCTGTCTTTGTCTGTTTAGTCTACTCTGATAAAATACCATAAACTGTGTAGCCTTTAAACAACAGAAATTTATTTCTCTCAGTCTTGGAGTCTGGGAAGTCCAAGAACAAGGTGCTAGCAGATTTGCTGTTTGGCTCATAGATAGTATCTTCTTGCTTTGCTGTCACGTAGTGGAAGGGATGAGCCTCTTTTATAAAGGCACTAATTTAATTCATGACAGCTTTGCTCTCCTGACTTAATCACCTTTCAAAAGCCCCGCCTCCTAATACCATTACATTGGTGATTAGATTTTACCACATGAATTTTGTGGAGACACAAACTTTCAGACCATAGCAAACAATATTTCATTAGTTCTTTTTGCTCATTGGAGACCTTCTTGAGATACCTTGCCTCCTCCTACCTCCACCCACCCCTCCCCCCGACCCACACCCAACTTTTAGATAATTTTACTTGTTATTAAGAAGCTCCACAGTCATTGTCTTCTAAGAATTCTTCTCTAACTTCCCAGTTCCCACAGTTTCTAGATCGTCTTCTTTCTAGAACTTGCCTTACTGTTGTATTGAAACAATCTTTGATGAGCCTGCCTTTTCACTAAACTGTGAGCTTCATGAGGGGAGCTCATGTCTTAGTGATTTTGGTTTACTGTGATGAACACATTATAGATTTGTTGAACTTACAAGCTTCATTGTAGAATCAAACTCTTTTTTTAACAAGCTTTGTCCAAACTCATGACTCCTGGGGATTCTTCAGACTTGTCTGACCCTAAGCTCTATTTTTGTGCTCCAGACTTACCTTACCTGATCTTATGAGAATGTATAATGGTCCTATGATGGAATCACTGATGACAAAATGGGACATCCCTGATTCTGTCTACTTACACTGTACTTCTGTTTCTCTCTAGGTCAGAGAAAAGTGTTTGACCTTCCTTTTGGGAGCTGCCTCTTTCGAAGTGATGTTTATGACAATGGATCCTCGTTTCTCTATGATAACTGCACAGTTTGCACTTGCAGGGTAAGGCGGTTCTGAGAGGCTGTGGTCCAACAGTGATAGGGTTTGGGTTTCAGTATTAGCATCACAGCCATAGCCAAAGGCAACGGTGTGTTATTTATTGGGAGGAAGCATTAATGATCCCATGTTACAAGAAAAGCATACTCAAGGTCACCAAGAACTTTACACATAGGACCCACACTATAGCTCAGTCATCTGCTAAGGACCAAGAAGTTAGCTCCTTGTAATGAGAATCAGGCTCCGAGGGCCTATTGTGAGGATTTTCTGAAATCAGACAAATACATATGGCAGTGCCCTCTGGCTCTAATTATCCAAGATGAATTCTGTAACACACCTGGCAATAAAAATTGCTTTTAACCACATTTAAGAGAAGAGAAAGGCATGGATTTACAGTTCATCACAGGATAAACCTGGAAGTTTAGGAAGAGAGTATGTACATGTTGTTTATTGTATCATGTCTTTCTTGAAGCTTTGCTCATTTTTCTCAAGAGGCAACCAGAAGTCTAATTACTGCTAAAGAAAGAATTCCACAGCTTCAGAATTTTAAAGGGACACACATCACACATTCAATGACTGTACTTATGCAGTGATTTATTTTTGAAACCAAGAAGAAATACATTGATCAGGGAGGACTTTAAGATTATTCATTAGTGAGTTAATGAATCACATCTGTCTGACAAGTTTAGAATGCACTTTGGTGGTAATGGTTGTTGTTGTTTTGTTTTCAATAGTTAAAGGTCTGGAGAGAGAAAGAAGGGAGCTGTGCTCAATGTCAGCTATAAGTCAGTAGCTGTGATTAGAGCTCAGTAGTTCATGATTACTTAGGCATGCTTTGTTCAGTAGCATGCACCACTTCAGGGGGCGGCTTGGTATGGGCTGAACTGTCCGTTCCCCTGAACACCAAACATGGAGTAATTCCTAAGTTTGAGAATACCTTCCAGAAGCTTCTTCCTCCTCCCATGGTTTGTGTTATCTTTTGCTAAATGTGTGGCACCCCCTTTTCGCCTTGGCTGTTATCTTCAGAACTTCTCTCCACTAAAAATTTCACAGGTGATAGCTTTCTCTTGGGGATACCGAGCCTTTGATGAAACATATCACATTCCCAATTCTCTTGCTCACAGAAAAGCCAGTCATCCCGTGAATGGGAGTTAGTTATACTTGCCATGCTTTGGGTTCATGGATTCCTTGGGAGATGACTAGGTAATACATCCCAGTGCTTAGCAGGAAGTGTAATTAATACTCTTCCTCCAAGAGGCTGTTTTACTAGAGAATGAATTCACAGTCATCTTGGGGATATTAAATGTTTGAAAAATCAAGCTGCCATTATTTTGAGTAATCAGTATTATTTTCTCTTTGCTTTGAGCTTCCCTCTCTAGTATTCCCATCCAGTGTTTCTCATGATTTCCATGGCAGGTGCAGGAACCTATTGAATATGGTTTAATAGAGTTGGCTCTTCAACAATATGGGGGTCGGGGCATCGATTCCCTGCATAGTTGAAAATTCATATCTACTTTTTGACTCCTTAAAAACTTAACTCATAGCTTGCTGTTGACTGAAAGCCTTACCAATAATATAAACAGTCAATTAACACATATTTTTTATGTTCTATGTATTACATACTATATTCTTATAATGAAGTAAGCTAGAGAAAAGAAAATCTTATTTAGAAAATCATAAGGAAGAGAAAACATATTTACTGTTTAATAAGTGAAAGTTGATTGTCATAAAGGCCTTCATCTTCTTTACATTGAGTAGGCCGAAGAGGAGGAGGGGTCGGTCTTGTCTCAGGGGTAGAAGAGGCAGAGGAAGTGGAAGGGGAGGCAGGAAAGGCAGGCACACTTAATATAACTTCTACTGAAAAAAGTTCTGAGTGTAAGTGGACCCATGCAGGTCAAATCCATGTTGCTCAAGTGTCAATTGTAGTTTTCTCCACATGCAGAATGGTTTCAGATCTTTGATCTTTGTGCCTTCAAATTTGACAATTCCTCTATCAACAATGTTATTACTGTCTTTAACTTTGAATAGCAAATGCCTCTTCATCCACAATAGCCTATTTCGGGTGTCATACAACCTGAGAGGCTTTCCTGACTTACCTGCATAGGTAATTTTCCCCTGGTCTTTGCTATCTTTACACCTGTGCTAGTTTTGTTTACCATATTATAATTGCAGTTTGTTTGACTACATGGTTATCTCCCTTCTTACATTGTGAGGAACCCCTTGAGGACAGTACATTTATCCATCTCTGTATTCATATTATCATTGCTTAACACAGTGCTAGGTACCACATTGTAATGATATGTACATAAAGCTCTCTCTCTCTCTCTCTCTCTCTCCACACACACACACACACACACAATGAAAGCAGGGAGATCTATGATGAAGTATGCGTTGTTTGACAGGTAGTGAGTGCCCTTGTTTTTAAATAAGAAATCAGAATATGCAGTTTGACAAAGGATTTTTTTTCCAATTTAATTTGGCTTATAATATTTTCGATGTGCCAGGTATTTTACATTTAAGAGGCACAGTAAACCTGAGAAGCAATAGGCAGAAGAGCACTTTTTTTGGAAATCCAATCATACCTCTTTAACTTATAGATGATATAAACTCTTCATCTTCAGTGGATAAATGGCCTGGTCAAAGTAACTCCACTCCAATAGAGCTCTGGAACGCAGGTCCAGTTCTGAAACTGAACATTCAGTTCTTTTGTGAGCACAGAACACACTTGAGAAATCTTGTCCCGAGGTGGTGCATTCACACTTACTTTTTACTGTCTGACCAAAGATATTGTGCCTTTATGTTAAACTCCAAAAGGTGGCATAAAGCCATGGAGGAAACCCAAGAGAGCACTATTAGTGCAGGTTGCAAAGAAGCAGAGGGCAGGAAGAAGGAAACTGGTGGCTCGTGGTAAGCTGGGCGGTCTTGCCACATGCTGGTGGAGTGAGCTCCTCAGTCTCTAGAACGTGAAATCATAAACCTTTGGGAGGTAGGGGTTGCAGGCCATAGTTTCCCCAGTACCCTCATATTCTAGTCTAGATACTTAACAAATCACATTTTGAAGTGAATGAAAGATTTATTGCAATAAATTAAAATATGATACCTACACACTATGTTTTAATACAGATAGTTATGGGTTGTGAAAGGAAGGCCACGTGGGACGTTTGGTAGAGGTGAAAATCATTTTTAATTTCTAGTTTGCCTTTGGGCCCCTAGGACTCTACTGTGGTTTGCAAGAAGAAGTGCTCCCACCCTGGTGGCTGTGACCAAGGCAAGGAGGGCTGTTGTGAAGAGTGCCTCCTACGAGTGCCGCCAGAAGACATCAAAGTGTGCAAATTTGGCAACAAGATTTTCCGGGTATGTCACGAGACAAGCACATGGGAACTCCTGCATTACTACGCTAACAGTTAAAGAGCTCCAGACAAGATGCAGATTGGGTTATCTCATAATTTCTATATACATATGCAAATGTATATGTGTGCATATATTAATAGAAGGTATCTGTTTATATTACAGTATTATATGTACATATATATTTAGAATCAAGTGCAGATAGGGGCACAGAATCAACCGTTTAAAAGATGTTTTTCTTGGCTATATTTTTGCTGAAATATGTTAAGCCTGTAAAACCTGCCTGAATGCCTGGGAGTACCTTGTCTCATTGGAGACGCTCAATGACACTTGTCAAGGTGACGATCCTTGTCAAGGTCCTGATGGATCTATACAGCTTGATGCTTTCAAAAGATTTTCACAAAGCCATGTTTTCAAAGAGAGATTGTCTCATTTGGAAGATATTCAGATAAGGATGTTCATAGTATACGTGGCCGGCACAGTAGTTGAGCCAGGTGAGAGAGCTCTGCCCAGCTGAACTGAAGAGGTTGTTTTTTGGCCATCTAATATCAATCTCAGGTGTATTTTACAATGTTTTATGAGGACCCCAAGTGGGAAACAGTGCATTGGCCATTTAAACTTCAAAATGCAAGATGGTTGGCTTTGTCCAAAGTACCTCCCATCTAGCCTATTTTCTCTAGGGGTGGAAGGAGTCAGATCACTCTGTACCTAAGGTGTCAAGTCATGATGCCCATGAGAATCAAGACTTTTAGAATCAAGCTGGTTGTGGCAGCTCTGCAATGAGCCAGACTTCCTATCACACTGAAGTAGTTGGAGGGAGAGATCTTGGTTCTGATGGGATCAGTAAGAAGACATGAGGTGTTGCATGGTCTCTCTTATAAGTGGGATCGCATGGACATGGGAGGGGAATGACACACACTAGGTCCTATTGGGGAGTAGGATGGAGGAGGGAGAGTGTTAGAAAGAATGGCTAATGCATGCTGAGCTTTATATCTAGGTGATGGGTTGATAGGTGCAGTAAACCGCTGTGGTACATATTTATCAATGGAACAAACCTGCACATCCTGCAGATGTACCCTGGAACTAAAAATAAAACAAAATAAATAAATTAGAAAAGATAAAACAATTGAGGACACACACACAAAAAAGACATAAGGTGTCATGCCCAGTAAAGAGGAAGACACGTGTGTTATATCTACACCAGGCTTTCAGAGATGCTCGTATGTCCTCTTGATATAAAGTCCCCTCCTCTGTCTCCAGAATACCCAGATGAAATAGCTTCACCCTCACTATGGTGCTGTGTGCAACATACTTTTAAGTCACCTTGTAAAACAGTTCCTTTAAATGAATGAGGCTTAAAATAATTCACAGAAACGTGGATTCCTAGAAATGTGTACTCACAGCACTTGGAACAGTCAGGTGTTTTTAAAGGCAGATCCAGTTAGGTCTTTCTCTCTTGAAAGGCACTAGAGGGTAGACGGTCCTTAAAATAGCTTCAAAAAGTCAGGAAGGGAACGAGGAGGGGGAGTCATCAAAGATCTGAACTATTTTTCTGTTTTTAACAAAAATCTGTTGCTTGAATCTACAAGCCCAGGAAGGAACCCTTATTTTGTTTTCAGGCCCAACTCTGTTGTCTGTGATCTTTTTTACCCACAAGCAAGGATGCACATCCCTGCCTGTCCTCCAGAGGTAACAAGGGCTTCTTGTGGCATTTGGCATTCACAGATTACACATTTCATGAGTGAAAGAAATCCCTCAAATAACTCCTTCTGTCTGAGCAAGGATCTAGTCTAGGAAATGTGTCCCAAAGTGCTGCCCTGCTTTTTGAGAGGAGAGGACTAGGTAGGCAGGGACAGGATGTGCATGGCACTTAGAGGCTTCTCTCTAAGCTCTGCATTTTCAGTGACTTGCCCATCAAGTATCTGTCTGAGCTCTGGGAGTCATTTGAATTAGCCTGTGTTTTAGGCATGTCCTGTATGGGCTGGAACCATGGCACATCTAGTGATTAACCACCTCTGGACATCTCAATTAACTATTGGTGCCTGGGTTGACTTAAATATTTCAGTCTTATCAAACCAGGGAAAATTAGATTCCTGTCACTTTTTCATGTATGAAAATTCATGCTTGGTTTTCCCCCAGGGTGGAACTAAATAAACAATGCATGACAATAAGACATAAATATGATTTTGTTAAACACACAAAAATTCTTTTTTTTTTTTTTTTTT
>NW_016108049.1:430635-491386 GCF_001604975.1 Cebus imitator
AAAAAAAAAAAAACCAAAAAACCTAATTAGTCTTGCTTTAAAAAGCCTCAGACATAAAACTGAAAGCCTCCCATAAAAGGGGAAAAAAAAGAAGATGCAATAAGTAGACTTGAACAGGGTCTGCTTATAAATATTCATTGGGAAAAATGGGATCACATCATTTATGCCAGTCCTCCGGGAACCCTCCCTGCTAATGAACTCTTGAAGCACATGTTAGTAATAATGGGCTTCCTTATTCTACAAGACAAAAACAGGATGCTGTGCCAACCTGGTGGCTCAAGTAACTAGCCTCAGCAGGCCGCCATGGAGTTTCCAGCTTCACATGAGTTCTGCCACTTGTAACTGGATTGATGGTTTTCATTGTGCTCTTGCTAGTGGTGGGGGGAGGTCAACATTCTTTATGTCACTGGTGTCTCTTTAGCCTTTCATCATCATGGACCACATTTGGGCCAGGGGCATCCATTCCTTCAAGCAGAGGCCATTCCCTGCCCCACCCACCCCCTCCAGGCCTTGTCAAAGCTTGTGGGTGCCCCTGCCTCAGGGGCTACCTTTCTGTTTCTAGGCATCCTTCCAACCACTCCTCCAGCTCACACTTTCCCTTCTCAGGGGCCAGCAGGAGGTCTTTGGAAGATAACTCAGCTCTATCTACCATGGAAATCTTGTTAAAAACTCAATTCCCCTCCCCTGCATTGCCTGGGGAAATTTTGAAAAAAAAAAAAAGAAAAAGAAAAAAAGAGGAGCTTGTATTCCCTGCCCTCTTTCCTGGCTACTGCGTATCTCTTTTTCCAGATGTAAGTATCTCTTGTGGAAGAAGGGTTTTATGATTGAATTCCGTGTCTATCCTGCCCCCGTCCTGCAACTCCCCCAGAGGCAAAGGAGTGCCATTTGTGAGAAGGGCTATGAGGCCTGCAGTGCGGACTGGGTCATCAGGACACTGTCATCTCTCCATCTCTAATACGTACTGAGATTTTGTAGTCACAACAGTAACCTCATTTAATGCTACATCACCCCTCTGAGGTGGGTGCTATTTCTAGACCCTGCTTATAGATGAGCCTACAGCATGACCAGAGTCTTACAGCTAATTGCATATTACCCAGGTGCTCTAACTTTACAGCTTGTACCTGATTTATTCCCCCATCTACTTTAGTGATATCATCATTGCCACTTTCATTTTCTGAAGACGAGAGATGGAAGTTTCCACTGAGATGTGGATGCAGGGAATCGTAGTCATATTTGGTTGGGGCCTTGGCTTTAAGACGGCCCTGCTGCATTGGGATGGAGCACCTTAATCCTCTCGGGGTCGTCATTCCCTGGGCCTAGCTGACCTCATTTGGCTTCATCTGCAACTGCTTTCAGTATTGAAAAACCTAAAGAGACCTCTGTGCCAAATTGCAATTGACAGCAGAGCTCTAGTCAATGGAAATATATTGCGATGCCCTCACACTATGGCTGGCTGGCTGGGGCCAAGTTTTAAGTCTCATTCAAAGTCGTCAAAGCCTTTAATGTATCATTTTAGGCCTAGCTGATACAAAACCAAATCAGACCTGATTGAAGATCTTCAATAATTAATCAGAATCCTTTAAGTCAATATGATCTTTTTCTTTTTGGGTACTTAAGCCTACTCTTGATGCAACTGACCAGTAGTGAATGAGTGAATGAGCAGTGTGTGAGCCGTGCGGCTTTGACATAAGCCTTGGCAACCTCTCCGTGGTCTCTGTTTCCTTAGTTCCCTGTAAACAGGGGATAAGGATGCCTGCATGTGGAGGGTTATTGTGAAATTTCAATGATCAAGTACGAGGAATACATAGCACTCAGTGTGGTGTATAGCAGATAACAAATATTAAATTATCTTCAAGAGAAAGGACTCAAGAGGACAAAACTCTGCAGTGGGAAGAACATGTCCTTTAGGGACAGACAAAATTAGATTTGATTTTTGCTTCTACTACCCCTGTGTTGCATGTCATCAATTTCTTCACAGATAAAAAGGGAAATACTCAGCTCACAGGGTTCTTACACATCTTAATAACAATGATTATAAAATCACTAATGTTCATTAAATCTTAATAGGTCGTAAATATTAACTCACTAAATCCTTTTCACTAACCTCATGTTAGATAACATGGGCAAAATATGGAGTAAGACGTTTGTTGTATAGCAAGTGCTCCCTAAATGTTAAACTTCTTCCACATTTCTTTTTCTCTGTGATTAACCATTGAGTCAGAGATAAGACAACTGATTTTCTGACATGAGTCCAGAATATGCCACCTCCTTTAAATGTCATGCATTAAAAAACTTAAAAGATGTGCAATGTAGGAAATGGCATTGTTTTTTCCAGAAAGGTAAGGAAGCATTACTCAGTGCTTTGAAATTCTCAGCTTCCTTGGCTTTGAGTGCATAACAGTGATTCAGCATGGATACATACCACTTCCTGAAACAAGAAATCTGACCGAATTTGATCCACAGCGCAGATATTGCCCATATCCATAGTGCTGATGAGTCCTGAGCTTGGATTACAGTTTATTGTTTAACCTTCTCCAACAAGCAAAGACAGAAAGAAGGTCTTGTAGGGATTGATAGGTTGACAGATAATTTCCATTTTTATGTGGGTACCCTTGGTCTCTAGAGGGCTAGATCTGGATATCAATGAAAAGGTTGAGTCCAAACTGTCTTCATCTTCCTTCCATGTGAGAGAAATCACACTAGTGAGCCCTTTAGGTATTACATTTCTTGGAGGATAAAAACAGAAAAGCTTACGGAATAACTTTGGCTGGCCTTAGAACCTGATACCTGAAACTTCATTTTCACTATCATCATCACCATCTGGGCATTGAGTTCAAATACAGGTTGAACTGATTTCATTGGTTTAGCTGGTATTAGATTTTAAAATGATATTTGTCCTCAGCAGACCCTGTTTTTTTTTTTTTTAATATTAACCTTTTATTTGTTTTTCTTCTGATTAGGGAAAAATTCTCAACAGAAAAGGATGCTGTCCTATTTGCACTGAAAGTAAGTTTATTCCTTTGAAAATATGCTATTAGTGTTTGTTTTGAATTTGATAGTGCAACAAGAATAATAGGGGTGTATGTTTCCCACACATTTTATTTTTGTAGGTATGTATAGGATGGGATCATCTTACCTCCCTACAGACATTTTAGTCAATTATAATCCTCACACAGAAGCACAACTGAGACAAACATAGATATTTCCATCAGAATTTGTTGCTGTGAGAAATTAAAAATATAAATGGTTTGATTAGATTTTTAAAAGGACCAGATAACTTAATGTGCATTTTAGCATTTGTAGCCATAGCGGCTAAGATCATGCTATCCAGTAAAACCAAACATTATACAAAGTCTAGGAGGGGCTTTCCTTCTCCCGTTATAAAACCAAACAGCAGCATGTCCTGCTCCTTCACCTCACCCCCACCTCATCACCATTTCACCTGGGTGCATCCAGTCTGGCTGTTGGCAGAGAGAAAACCAGAAGTCATTGGGTGGTTTTGCCAACTTATTGTACTCATGTGTCATATAACAGGATGTGAAATGCATTCTGAGAAATGCATACTCAGGCAATTTTGTTGTGTGAATATCATAGTGTATATTTGCACAAACCTAGATGGTGTAACCTACTACACATCTAGTCTATATGGTATAGCCTGTGGCTCCTAGGCTAAAAACTTGGATACCATGTTGCTGTTCTGAATACTGTAGGCAATTGTAACACATGGTAAGTATTTGTGTATCTAAATAGAAAAGGTATAGTAAAAATGCAGTATTATATTCTTATGGGACCACAGTCCTATATATGGTCTATTATTGACCAAAATGTTGTTATGTGACTCATGACTATTTTTAACTAAATTCTTGAAAGTTCCTTCTAAGCATGGCCTATTTTGGAAGTCATCTGCTACTGTACTACTTATCACACAGACAGAGCATAGCAATAGCTTCATATCATCCCCACATGTAGTCACATGCTTAGATCTATTAGCAAATTGCCATCTTAGTCCTCTTGAAAGTCATATGGTTTTGAGATAGCTTCCTGGAGTGTCTCACTGATAGAGGGGAATTAGTAATGTCAAATTAATTCCCATGTATGATAAGTAGGATTAACAAAGTCATAAAATCTATCAGTGTATTTTATAAGCCAGTTACGTTTAGAGAAGTGAGCTGGAAGACAGTTGAAAGCAGCTTTCACATGGGAACAAGTTTGTTTTTTGCACTTCTCTAAAACAGGGTTATTTTACTAGAATTACTAAACTCTTATTTTTTAATTGATTAGTGACTTTAGATAATATATATGCAGGGTTATTATATATGTGTGTGTATTTATATAAAACTATTAAATATAATATTTATCTATATATTACTATTTTTAGAAGCAGAGAGCTATTAAACAATTACATATTGGATAAAAAGGCGGGTTGAATTAATGAAAAATAAATTACAGAAGTAATAAAAAAGGTTTACTTTAAAGATAATGAAGTACATAAAATAACTCAAAGGAGGCCAATGAAGTATGGCTTAATAGAATCCAGGAATAATGTGGGAAGACAGGTCAACTATGATGAACACACCAGTTGATTTAAAAACATTTGTGAAATCTAATACATTTAATCATCCTCCCAGAGACCCTGAAGAAACTTTATTTAGGGATAGTTCAGAGGCTGCCTTCCACTTAATTCCTTTCTGGATAAGCAGGATCGAGTCTACATTGATGAAGTTTTCCTTTGTATCCGTGTCAATGGAGATGTTTGCGTTTCCCTATAAAGTGTCTCCCAGTTGAAGCAGAGACAGACCTCATAGGAATGCCTCATATTTTCTAGTTAACTCTTTTGATTTGCATGAGCACAGACCTGTTACATCTGCCAATTGCATTGTTGTCAGGTGGGATCACTGCTTAGCAGCTTCATACAAACCTATGACCAGCCAGACGCAGTGACTCATGCCTGTAATCCCAGCACTTTGGGAGGCCAAGGAGGGTGGAACACTTGAGGGCAGGAGTTTGAGACCAGCCTGACCTAAATCTTGAATTATCTGACTTTATGTTGCAAGGATCAAATAAGTGATTATTGAGATAATTGAGAGGAAACCTACATTATATTATTATCTGATTCATTACGAGCTGGCCTTTCCATATCTAGAAAACTGGTGACGTCATAAAGAAAAAGAAAATAATAAAAATAGAAGGATAGGTATGATAAAATAGAAGGAAGCGTTTAACTGGTTATATTAAGTACCATATTGTGTTCACCATGTGAATAAGCTCATGCCTTCTATCACTGAGAGAGGCAGTTGGCAAGAGAGAAAGCCACCCAGCTGGAGGGGCACCAGGAGGACAGTGACTCTGCACCTGCATGGAGCAGGTCAGTCAGCGCTGGAGGAGCCCAGGCATGTGGTTCTCTGTCCAAATCTCAATTATGTCATCAGATAGCTATTTCTCAATTTCCTTCGGTGTTCTTTCCATCTGTTTACTCTCTCCTGCTCTCCAGCAGTTCTTCCATCACTGCTGTAAAATGCATTCTATTTGGCGAGGCTTATTTGTTCAGATTGAGTTAAGAGATGGGATGACTTCCAATTTTTAAGCAATGCCCAGTTTTTCATAACACATTCAGGTAGATTTATTCTGATGTCCTTTAGCTGTGGCTTTGAGACCTCCTACTTTGAAATTTCTTTGTCATTATATCCAGGAGTCAGAGCAAACCTTTGGGCACGTGTTTTCCTCCTTTGTAAATTATGAAAGCTCTCTTGATATATGGCTTTCTAGAGCAGAGAAACCAAGGCTGAAACTATAAAAAAGGCTAGTGTTTTCTAAAGCCAGAGAAACAACTAATTTATATCTTATTAAAACACATACACTCCCCCTCTTTCTCTGGCTGGCAGAGTTTTCAACCTCAGTCTTACTGAGTTTGGCCAGATCATTCTCTGCTGTGGGACTGTCCTGTGCATCGCAGGATCTTTAGCAGCATCCCTGGCCTCTAACTACTAAATGCCAGTAGCATCCCCTGCAAGGTTGTGACGACCAAAAATATATCCAGACATTGCCAAATGTCCCCTGGGGAGCAAAATTACCCTGAATTGGGTGCCACAGGCATTCCAAATAGGGAAAACAGTATGGGTGAATGCAGACATGAGCACCTGTGGTACTAGTAGCAATAACACCCTCAACATCTGTGGACGTGTTTTCAACTATTTAGTCTATATGTTTGTAAGCTACTTCCAGCCCTTTTCTGAAAGGAGGCAAGAATAAATCCATACACACATACATGCATACGTAAATTAAATGGATTGATTACAGAGCTTCAAATACTCTCCAATTTATTTTGGTTACCTGTGGTAGTTAAATGAATGTTGCATTATTTTCAGCAGTAGTGGCTTCGCATTGTCTGTTTCTAAAATCCCACAGAATTTCTCCCTTGCTGCCTGGATTAGTCTTAATCTTGGTAGTGTCTGGGGGCTGTCTCAGACCTCCAAAAGAGTAATGAAAAGGAAACTCAAAGTACATGTATAGAATATTCTTATGGACCACTCCTTGCAACAGTCAACAGTAATGGTGATTTACAGTTCTGTAGGTAGGAGACAATAGATGAAGTACAACGCTGTTGTCCTCTCCACAGTAGGAACTTTTATTTTGTAGGATTGGCCTGAAGGAGCAATAATTCTCTCAAAATAGGAGAACAAAAGTCCTCTTAAAATCATAGGTGAAGGAAGTACGAAAAGCAATGCTGTCTTTTAATAATGTGAAACTGTCTCTCTTTCTCCCTTTCCAACTGAAAATAATTAGATTTGATTTTGATGATTTACTTAAAATAAAATATTTGAAGTGGGCTACACAAACTTTATAAAGTTTTCTTGCAAATGCTCTTTCTTGCCAAAGTGTGAGGCTCTACCCTAAAGCCAGTCTGGCCTTGCCTCAGCTGGGCTCACATGAGCACGGGGTGGGTGCCGGGGAAGCCACTTGCCTGTTGTGTGTGTAGCATTTGGTTTATGTGAAGTGTTGTTTTACTGTGGGTTGGCAAATAGTAGGTGGAATCTTGACCTAACCACCCAACAGAGACCTGAATCAGATAAATTCTTTGCTGGCAGGGTATCTGTTTTCTGACATGGAAATAATACATAGTGTCAAAGTTGTCACTAATAAGAAAGGTGAGTGTGAGGTGTGTGTAGAGAGAGAGGGAGAGGGGGATGGAGGGAGGGGCAGAGAGAGAGACTAAGATTGACAGATTGAGTATATGAGAAAATTAAATCTCTCAGCCTTCTACAAAAGCAGAGACAACTAAAGGCAGCCCAGACATACATGCCCAGCCCCTGGTGTCACAGGCTCATTAAGCTGTACCTGTAGCTGCATCAGACTTAACCATCAGAATCCCAGCCTGAAACACAAGCTCACGATTACATAACACTGAGGCCGATTGAATATGCTGAGCACAGATGTGCATTTAATTGAAATAACCTCAACTACATGTCCCACAAGTAACAGGAAATATCAGATGTCAGCTGCTCAGGGTGGGAGGAGGCTCACAGTTGCCAGGTGACTTTTTAACCTCCCCTGGGGTTAGTTTCCAGCTGTGTGCAGGCTGCATTGATGTGTCTGCTCCCCTAGCGGCCCTGCCTGCTGCCTGCACCCACCACAGACACTAGTTTTGACATATCTGTAAGCCCTCTGGGATGCGTACAGGTATCTCCAATTAAACAGAGTGGCTGTAGAAGGAGTAGAATATAACAATTTCATTTATTTCCCTGGGGGGGAAAAAAAAAACCCGTAATGAAACAGTAACCTAGGGGCCCATTTTATGAGAAATCTCTATTGACAGAGGTTCTGCAAATTAATGATTCTGTGTTTGAACAAAGTTTCTGGCCTCCAGGGCTGTAAGCAACTCCAGGTCCCTTAATACCAGGAGTCTGTCCTTAACTCAGGAAAGCAAGGAAATTTGAAACCAGAGCTCAGGATGCTTGTAGAATAAGAATTTGTGGTGTTGACTTTAGCCCTGCCAAGGAGGTGTTAAGCTAAGTGACCACTGTAGTTTCTGCTCCAGCATCTGGAGTCGGGCTTGACGCTGCTCCTTAGGCCCAAACAGCAGACAGGAGTGGCAAATAAAACCCACTGTACCACACATGGTGGCTGGGAGATCCCACACTTGTATAAGTGGCACTGGAAAGAGCATGAGGAAATCAGTTTGTTTTCTGTTTTATATGCTGTTCTGCTCTAAGGGATACTGTTATTTTAATTTTTCTTGCTGTAAATTAGTACAGAGTTGAAGGAGACTGAAATTATTAGGAATCACCTTTCTCCGTCACCTATTGTCAGTTCCACAGGGTGTGAATAATCAGTAAGTCCTTGATAAGTATTTGATGAATTAACAGTCACCACCATCATCATCTTTAGGTAACAATAACAGCGATAGTAACAGTAGTATCACCACCAGCAGCAGCAGCAGCTAATAATTATTTGGCATCTGCTGTCTCTAAACACCATCTTGGGTGATCTCATTTGATTTCATTTGATTATCACAGCCATCTTATGGTCAAACAGTGCTATTAGCTCCATCTTACAGTTGAGGGAACTGAGGCTTCGAGGTTAAGAAGGATGCTCAAAGTAGTTGTGGAGCCTGAATTCCAACCGGGCAGTTGGCCTGAGAGCTTGGCCCAGAAGAATTACTTCCCTTAGCTTCCTTGTCATTTTGTACAGTTTGATAACCAGTTGAAGTTAAGAAGGGGAAGACAAGGTCTGGAGGGCTTTACAACCTGTAAGAATTGGAGATTGGAGAAGGACCTTAAGAGAATTTCCAATGAACAGTGTTGTCCCTCCAACCACACTTTGGTGGAAATGGAGACTCAAGCCCCCAGGCTTTCTTCTACCGTGGCACCTCCATCTTTCTGCTCCAGTACAGAGAAGTGGTGGTTGATATGCTCGGAAGTCACTGACGAATCAAACTGGCTTGGTTTTCCATTTCTTTGTTTGTTTTCCATGTCTACTCCTTTTTCCAGTTTTTTTTTTTTTTCTCTTGGTAAACTCAAGTTACTGGGGTCAAGTGAAGATCTCCCCAAAGTTTCTTTTTAAGTACATATAGTTTTAAACTTGAAATAACTCCGTATATAATTTCTACTAGGAATGAGTAAGAGCAGAGTTGCTCTGCCTCTGGAGCTCATCACCATTTTAGCCTCAGAAAATTTAACAAGTGAAGGGATCTTGATATGAAGTCAGACCTCTCACTTCACAGGTGAGGAAGCTGAGACTCACAGCAGTGCTAATTGAAAGAGCTGGGATGAGGACTTGCATATTTAAAAAAATTTCCTAACACAATATTCATTCTGCAGGTCTCCCTAGATTTTTGGTTAGAAAAGTTATTTTTAATATAGATGTAGCATTATGACATAATTCAATTAAAAGCTAGTTTCTTGCTTAATTTTGAAAGAATGCATTTTATGTATAAAAAGATATGTGAATTCATTATTAGACATCTGGTACAGTTTAGTCAAGGCTGCCATGTTGAATCTCGGGAAAGTTGCAGGTATCCAGTTTTGACTAAGGGTAGGTGTGACAGAAACTCCTTGGTAATGACGCACCTAAAATACAGCTAAATGACAAAACAAATGAACAATAGAAACTCCAAACTGTGAAACTCAAAAAATACACCTGATGGATAGTACTGTATAATGAATTATACATTACTGTATGCAGAGCTGAGGCAGATTTATTCCTCTCTGGAGGTCACATCTATGAGCAAAATAAAAGCAACAAAAATTGCTACTTCTGCTGCCTCTGCAATTGCACCTATAACTACCAGCGACTTATTGAACATTAGTCCATATCAGTCAAGTATTGTGATAAATGCTCTCTATGCCTTTTGCCATTTAATCCTTACCACATTCCTATGAATTAGAAGCCCTTGTTAGTTTGAGGGTGAGAGAAATTAAATAGTTTGAAGTCAGCTAATACACTGGCTGACGAGACTCCAAAGCCCAAACTTTTATGCACTATTCTCTGTTCTATATTGATTACATTTTTATTCATTTTGGAGGTTCACTTGCAAATAGATATGAATTTTGTCAATTTCTTTCTTTTACATGACTAGCGGTGTCTACTTACCAGCGGTTGTATCTACTCACCTTTTAAAAATGTACCTACATTTATGAGGTCACTTTAACTTCTTCAGTCTCTTGGGTTACAAAACTTCAGTTGTAACCTTTGCTGGGAGTATGGAGAGATGACTCATTAGCTGTGCTATGTATGGCCCTTTGATGTGAAATTCATATTCATGAGTGCTATCCTTCTTTCTCCTTATCACAGTTCCTTTCCATGTTAGTACTCTTTGCCCTCACTCATTGCTCCACCCTTCTTCTCTCACTTCCTGTCTCCTTCTTTAGTGCAAGTATCATTGTTTTACTTTTTGCTTTTTCATCTTGTAAACCCACCATCGTGCCCCTTCTGTAGTTACTTTCTCATTCTGGATTCGGATTTGTTTAAGCTTCAAGGTCCTTAACATATTACTTCTTAACAAGATGCTTATATGGTAGATCTCAGCTTCTCAGCTTCTTGGAGAGCACATTCTTCTTTTAAAGTATTGCATTTGATTTTTGTTAATAGTTTCTACCTTTGATTCTCTCAATTATTTGATCTGGGACTTGGATGGAGGGGCTAATGGCTGTTTCCCATCCCTATTGTTGACTGAATTCTGGCACCCCCATATCCCAGCTGCACAAGTTTTGAGCCTTGATGTTATTTCTCATACTTTTGGCATTTCTCCCCCATGTTGCTAATCAATCATCAGGTCTGCATGATTGTCTCTTTGTGATGTTTTTCAAATAAATAATTTCCTTGCCATTCCCATGGCAGCTGGACCCTCATCCTGTTGCCTGCACATAACCTCTGTCTTTCTTCTCCTTCACCCCTTTTTGCACACCCTTGTCAGAACCCAAATGGCTTTCTTGGAAACCTATGCCAACTTCCTTCACTGGTCTCTCACGGTTTCCCAGAGTTTGTTTTATAAAACACTAGTGCTGAGGGATAGTAATGAGTAATATTTTCAAAACAAGGTTCTGTGATTAAATAAACTCAGGAAATGCTGGGTCAAGTAAACTTGAATGTGTTTCCTTACTGCGGAATTCTCAGAGCCCTTAATATGCTGGTGTGCGTGCTGAAGGAGGCTGATGGAGTATAGAGCACCTCCGAAACTAATTTGAGCGGCAGAGCTTTTTTAAATTTTATTTTAATTTCTACTTATTTTGGCAGAGCAACAGGCAGTATTGATGTTTCATAGGAAACATATCAAGAAATGTTGGTTCTTTGGAACACATTAAACTCCTTAGGCTGGCAATAAATCTCAGGCCAATTTATTTAGGCAACTTGGGTTTCTTGCATCTCCCGAAGCAGCTGCACCCTCTGGTCCAATTGGCCTCCTGCATTTCATGTTTAAGCTGCTGTCTTATCTATGTCCTTGACTTCATTAACATTCTTACAAATATGTGTCTACACATTTGGCCTAGAAGGCTTCATTCTAGCCTTAAATCTATATTTTATGTGTTTTATAGACTACCTCAATTTACATTGTCTTTTCAACAAATCTATACATTCTAAGTTTGTTACCGTCTTATTCAACCCTATTTTAGCCAGCAGTAGATAACTATTTGCTAGATTTGCATAACATTTATAATAAGGAAATGAATAATGACTACTCTGAGCATCTCTTATGTTCTTGGCACCTTTGCAATGCTATCTCTATCTTTGTAATCACCCTGCAAGGTAATTGCTCTTAGACTCATAATATAGGTGAACAAATTGACGTTATGTAGGTAGTTTGTGCATGATTTTATAAGCTTTAAGTGGCAAAATTAGTATTCAAACACAAGACTCTTTAAGGCAGTTATATGCTTAATGTCTGCAAAGTTCCAAGGGGGCTTTAAAGCTGGAAGCCAGATTAACATGGAGATGTGAAACCCAACTCTTTAGCTCAGATATGAAGCTCTCTCAATTGATAAATAAAAACTTTTGTTTTAAATAGAGAAGAAATTTTAAGGTCAGATCTTGGATAGTGAGAGTGGCAAAAATGAATCTTCTGTATGAACTACGTATTAACATGACATTCTGGAAGGTGCTCTGGAGAACATGAATAAAAAGCTGATACAGACCCTGAGCTCAGAAACATTTAATGTAGTTGGGGAAATGAAATAGAAACACATTATATAAGAGAATCATATACTGTCATTTATAATTAACTTCTAGTTAGGCGTTCTTAATCTGAACCTCCCAGACTCCTAGGACAGTACTGATCAGTCTTTTGACAGGGTAACTATGAACCTCTACGTTTGAGACGATATGAGTGTCTACACAGTTCTTCAGATTCTCAAAGAGCTCTGTGACCTCAGCTAGTTAACAAGTTTCCAAGATGCTGTGGGAAAAGAAATGGTGTTGAAGTCACAGTGGCTTGAGTTGGATTCCACTTTTACAACTATTGGCCAAGTCACCATGGGCAACAAGGCAACTGCTTCAAACTCATTGCTAAAAAATTAGGGTATGAATATACAATGTGTACAGACATAGCGAGGATGGAAGGGGATAGTAAGGATGAAAGGGAATACTGAAAATACGGAAAGCATCTGGCATGGTACTTGGCAGACACTAGTTATTTTATACTAGCCATGTTGGCTGTTGCTAAGTGTACTAGTTACCCATGGCTGCAGATGACAAATTACCACTCACTTACTGGCTTAATACAGCACAAATATATTGTCTTACAGTTCTGGAGGTCAGAAGTCTGAAAAGGGTCTCAGTTGGCTAAAATCAAGGTGTGAGCAGGGCTGTGTTCCTTCTGAATGCCTTAGGGGAGAGAATTCTTTTTCTTTGCCCCTTTTCCAGCTTCTGAAAGTTGCCCACATTCCTTGGCTCCTGACCACTTCCTCCTGCTTCAAACTTGTAAACAGTAGGTTGAGTCCCTTTCACACTATAAGGCCCATGCATCTGCCTTCCTCTTTCTCTAAGGGCCCTTGTGAATACATTCACCCCTTTCAGAAGCTCCCTTCTTGGGTCAGCTGATTAGCAACCTTAATTCTATTTGCAAATTTAATTCCTTCTTGCCATGTAAATAAGTTACAGATTCTGGGCGTTAGGACATGGACATGTTTGGGGGCAATTATTCTGGCTATCACTCTTGGTCACATTAGGCATTAGAGGTAAGTATTTTTCTCATGTCGTTCTGATTCTCATTTAGCTTTTTGATTTTGACAGTAATTTTTGGTGGGGTAGCTTATCTCTATTCAAATGGAGAGATTGGGCTTCCATAGAGTTAAATTTCTCAGCTAGCTTTCTTGGTATCAGACATAGTTCTCCCATAATGTTCCTGACTTTACACAATTTTTTCCTAATAGTCTCTTTGTTCGGAGAACATTCATTCATTATTCAGTTAATTGAGTAGGCACAACTCTTTTGGTTACCAGCTGTATGTGTCATTCCACTTAATTATTTTAGTAAGTTCAGTGTGAGCAATGTTTTTTCACCAAAATGTGTTCTCAAATTAATTAACTCATTCATTCAACAAATATTTATTGATACATGATATACATGATATGTTTTATACCATAATACTTTTGGAGTAATTAAAAAATGAATCCGTGTATTACATATATACCATTATGTGTTGCTTAATGGTAGGAATATATTATGAAAAGTGCATCATTAGGTGGATTTTGCCATTGAACATCACAGAGTGCACTTACACATACCTAGGCTAAATAGCACACACTATTGCTCCTAGGCTACAAACCTGTACAGTACAAACACTGTAAGCAATGATAACACAATGGCAAGTATTTTTGTATCTAAATACATCCAAACATAGAAAAGCTACAGTAAAAATACAGTATAATAATATTACGGGACCACTGTCACTCATGTGGTTTGTTGTTGATGGAAACGTCATTATGAGGTGCATGACTATCCTTAGACCCTCCTGTATACACGGCAGTGTGCCAGGCACTGAGGAGTACACATAAAACTTACACATAAGGAGTTTAAGGTCTGGCTTAGGAGTTAAGAATACGTAAAAACTATAAGCTAAGGAAGAAAATGATTTATAAGCAGGCTGTGAGTTTGGTACACCATATTTTTGACCCCTAAAAGGAAAAACATAGTGTGACTACAAGATAGAGTATTTGAGATTAAGACTGTCCCAGAACATCTGGGCTATGTGGTCAATTTTGCTTTTGGAATTTAGAGGAAATAGACGACTTTGGCTGAGGCACCAGGGGCGTTGCTGTGGGAAGCTGGCATTGGGCCGAGAGCTGAAGGATATGTGTGCTGTGAATTGTGGGGGACTGCTGGGCAGGCACTGGCCACTGCAGGGCCCAGGTGAGGGGGGCAGCACTGGACTCCATGGCAGAGGCCTGGACGGTAGCCCTGGCTGTGGGTTTGGATGTGTTTTCAATGAGATCTTGTAGTTAGGAACTGTTTCCTTTGTTTGCTCTTTTGTTTCAAGTTGGTGAGCTCGTGGAATTATGGAAACTATCTGAAAGCAAATTCATAACAGTTAACAATGTACCTACACAATATTTCTTCAAATGAGTTTTTTAATGTACAGATCGATTACTATTTCTGGTGGATTATAGGTTGGTAGAAAGTGACCTACTCCTCTCTTTTCCACCCCCATTCCCATATGTGTTAGATTGTTTCCCATTTAAGAGGCCAAGAATGTTAAATTTTATAGGCACCCAGGTCCCATTTGGTGGATCATGTGTTGACCCTTATGTCTCTTGTGGGCCAACAGCTGTCAGTGACATTCTGTGCAAGGCAAGGGGCTCCTGAAAGCAGACGTCCGGGTCCTTCTGGGTCACACCACAGCCTCTTTTTGCCAGAGGCCTCTATCACTGTTCAGGCAGAGCCTAGACGGCCTTTCTTGTTTCTTCACCCAAGCTTGGCATCATCACGACATTTACTTTTCTGGGGTTCACTGGATTCCCTGCATGACACAGGGACCCCAGAGTCCTATGGGGCCTGTTTCCCTGAAGTTTGAGCTGAAAAGGTTTAGGCTTCCTTAAGGTTAGAGCATTATTTTTGGAAATGCAGCGATCCATGTAGTAGCAAAGTATGATGAGTTGGAGAGACTGCTCTTTTTGCCAAAGTAATGGACTGAGGATAGAAGTTCCATTCTATGCTTTCAAAGTGAAAAACATTTTAAAGACTGGAGAATCTTATGACATGTAAAGTAAAAAATAGAAAATCAAATTTCATGTACAAGATTATCTTAACTATGTTCAAATAAATACATGCACAAAATTATAAACTGGCTGTTTCTTGGTGGCAGAAGCATGAATGATGCTTTTTCCCCCCTTCCTTATGTTTTTATGTTTTTGTTTTGTTGTGTTTGGGGGGAGTAGGGTTAGAGTTTGCTCAATTTCTTATTTTTTTTATAACGTGATTGTATAATTTTCCCTTAATTTTCTTTGACAGATGTTTTGAAAATAGACACTGCTCTCAGAAGAAAGGCATTTCATTAGAATAAATATGTCCACGGCATAAATAAATGTACCGATGTGGTTAGGAGAACAGTATCGTGCTATAATTTCAGAGGCAGTGTGACTCTCTTATTTCTTATAGCAATCTTACTAAGGTATGGGACATCAAAGTGATATGCCTTAATCCAGTATTTTTAAAACTTTTAAAGCAACTATCTACTCCAAAAGTATACAGTCTTTGTAAACAATGAAATGTAAGTGTAAATAATAACGCAAATACACATAAACAAGAAAGAAGAAATGCCACACGTACTTCTATTACCTTAGAGAAAAAACACACACTCTTATCTGGTTTTGTACACTTCTGATCTTTTTCTCCCCCTTTACCTGTGCATTTGTATTCATGTGTTGAAAATAACTCAACACAAAAATGAGATCTAATGATTTGACCTACAAGACTATGAAAAAATGTGCCACCAGTGATAAGCTGGTAACTTTCTCTCCATCCTCTGACTTATGCATATTCAAACAAGGTTAGTTTCAGAATGGTCTGTTTCTGTAGCCTCCCTCCCTGCTCCTATCACACCAAGCTTTCCAAAAGAGTGTGACCGGACATCTGGACATGTTGGACTGAAGCTTATTTCTCTGGGTCCATTGGAAAAAAATTATATGAGGATGCTAGGTTCATTTTTGTCCCCTAAGTGCTCTGTTCTTGAGCCTTTTCCTTTTGCAGCCAGGCAGATTCTTGTAATACTGAGAATTCTCACTTGCAGACATTCTCTAGTGCATGTGTTCACTGCGCCTACGGGATCTGGCATAGGAACCTTGAGGTGCCAGGAAAAAGGGCCAAGGTTTCAAAATTATTTTAGCTCATGATACAAATGTCCCCAAATACAACACATAATTCTCAGGCATCTTCACAGTCATGATATTTTTTTGGCCTCTTCGATATGGCTGTCACATAGAAAAATCATCCTGATTTCCAAACCCTTCCGTTCTGTAAGTTAGGGCCTCCTGAAAAATATCTTTCCTGACAGCCCCGTACACACATGATTTCCCTTGCCCAGAGTCTCCCTGGATGTTCTTCATTGCTTCCTGCCCAGCTATGAGCAATCTCAGGCTTCCCCAGGGTCATTTGAGGCAGTAGATCTGTTGCTTCTATGAGGACTTGCTTTGTCATGTAATTGGCCTTATCTACAAGTACCCACAGTTTGACTCCTAAAAACAAAACAAAAAATAACAAGTCAAAAACAGAAAAACATAAGAAAGAAAATCGTGTCATTTTTGGTTCTTCCACCAAGGAATAACCACTGTTTTCAATTTTGGGGTGTGTATGTTTTGGTAGGGGGAGGTTTGTGTATTTATTTTAACATGGTTAAGATTATCTTGTACATAGAGTTTTGTTTTTGATTTTTCACTTAACATGCCATAAGCATTTCCTCAGTTACAAAGATTATTTACAAACTTTTTCAGTGACTAGACCATTCATAGTTCATTTTATGGATTCTACTACAAAGTGCTTAGCTGTTTGTTTAATCTGGGAGACAATCTAAATACCAACTTTCTGATAATACATCCATGATAAGCAGGCATGTGGAAGAGTGTTAGGGTGTGTGATGAGTTCTGCAAATGTTAGTTATTAGTGCTTTGATTGATGATAACTTTAATGTAATTGTTGTCCCTGGTACAAGGAGAAAGAAGATTGCCACAGGAAAGTGTGGGCATCAGGCATGGGCATTCCCTGTGCCTGCCCCCCATTGAGAATGGACTTCCTCAGGGGTGTAATTTCAAAATTTTAGGAAGTGCCGTGGCCTTCCAAGCTGAGGTCCATCTGTTGCATGCTCAAAAGCTCAAAAATATTGGTTGGTCTGGGCACTCTTGCTGAAAAGGTGGAGTTAGGTACCTGGAAAAGTCCTTCTCTTGGATTGGGTGCATCTGGTGTTCAGGTTACTATGTATTCCTTTTTGTGACATATGTTGGTATTACTTCTGAGCTATCATTCTCCAGATGCCACTTGGAGTCCCAAATAACTGCCTTGTTCTCTGTCAACCAAAAGGTGATATTTTCATGGCCAGGGAGAGAGAATGTGGGGGAAATGTGGGATAGGATGATTTTGGAAGTAATCACATGGAGAAAGGACTCGTAAGTGCAATATGAAGAGGTTAGATAAGTGGAAACTAGTTGAGGAGATACAGAATCAGGAAGGTGGGGAGAGAATAAAATGTGAAGCAACGCATGGTATAAAACTGGGGTCAGAAGAAAAAGCAACCAAGAAAAGAAGAAGAAAGGAACAGAGAGGGAGGATAAATTCGAGTATTACCACTGAGCTTTCAAATTGTGTCTCTCCCACTTACTTCTTTCACCCTCCACCCCGAGGAGTGCCTTTTATATATTCTTTAGAGTATTTATTCATTGAAATTCTCATAAATGCCAAAACTTTTTCTTTTATAGTCTTTATTAAATATTGACAAGGAACACTAGTTTAGAACAAGAAAGTAATTTATTAAATTCCAAATGTATGTGCTTTGTATGGAATCATATGAAATTAACATATAAAATGACATAATATATCATAACATAAAGCAACATTACTCTCCAAACACTTTAGAAATTAAAAGCAAATGTTTGCGTTGGATCCCGTTTGTCCTATCAGATCAGTTGGCACATCCTTCTTCTGTCTTGACTCAATCCTTCCCTTAGATATTCTGAGCAATTACTTATATGACATTTTCTTATTCTTGACCTGGTACTTTTTATTCTGGCCATTATTCTTGACCTGGTGATTATTCTAGTCTTGACTGGAAATTGTGCTTGTTATTACAGATTTTTTAAAAAAAATTATTTGGGCTAATATCTCTAAATGGATTCCTCATTTCCTGGTTGTTTCATGCCTTTTTGAAAACAGATAAGATACATTGACATGCAGAACATACCAACGCCAAGTTTTGTTTTAAAAAAGAAACAATATTTACTTTTCTATAAAAATCTTTGGGCAGCCCTAAAGTGTAAAATTTTACTTTGATCTCATAAGCATTTGAATTAATTATATTTCAGAATGATGACTCTATTGGAATTTCTTAACTGTATTAAATTACATTTTGTAGCTTATTTTTTATCCCATTTTTGATCTTGGTTCTTAGATCAAAATATGGGAATTTCTAGAAAACATGTAAAGACTATCTGTAAATATTATCAGTAATTTGTTTCCTGACACTATTAAACATGTATCTGTTTGGCAATTCTATTGACCTGTCCTAGGTAATACATGGGTATTGAATATCACAGTTTTCCTTAAGAACATGGGAAACATTTAGCATAAAGTGTGTCTAATTTTTTTGAATTAGTTAAATGAAAATCATGCTAATGTCTTGGGGTATTATCATTTATGTTGCTGCCCTTTGTTTATTTATATACTGACTTTGCTCTTGTGTGTGTGGATGATGCAGTAAGGCCAGTTCTTATCTCAGTTCAGTTTCTTCATTCCTTACGTTTAGACCATGGAAGCACACCAAGGCTACAAAATAGGTATGCTTTGAAACTTCAGAGGTGTTTAAATAACTTTCAAGTATAAAAGCACCAGAAGTATTCTATGAGTATTCTATGAGGTTTGGCACAAACCTTTAAAAACGACCACTTTTTTTTTTTTTTAATTGATTTCCCTTAGTGCATCTCTGCTAAGGCCCTCCCTTACCCGGCAGGTGCCCCTGATTTCTCTGTGAATCCTTGCCTTGGATTGTGACCCGGATTTTGTCTCTCACTCCTCCGCAGAGCCCGGCGTTTGCACGGTGTTTGGAGATCCCCACTACAACACTTTTGACGGTCGGACATTTAACTTTCAGGGGACGTGTCAGTACGTTTTGACAAAAGACTGCTCCTCCCCTGCCTCGCCCTTCCAGGTGCTGGTGAAGAACGACGCCCGCCGGACGCGCTCCTTCTCGTGGACCAAGTCGGTGGAGCTGGTGCTGGGCGAGAGCAGGGTCAGCCTGCAGCAGCACCTCACCGTGCGCTGGAACGGCTCGCGCATCGCGCTCCCCTGCCGCACGCCGCACTTCCACATCGACCTGGATGGCTACCTCTTGAAAGTGACCACCAAAGCAGGTGGGGCGTCTGTGGCCTCCCTCTTGCTCTAACCTCCGCCTCACTTACCATCTCAGCAGCACTGCTCAGTTAGAGTGCTCAGGAGATGTAGGTCTTCCTCCGAGGAAATACCCAAGGCAGAGCCAAGTTCCAACTGTGGGACTTGCCTCATCACCCCCCACTCACAGGGAAGGCACATCCTGAAGATGCCACAAACAGCTGGAGACATTTGCACCATATGGAGTCGTGCAGTTGGATGCCAGTCCCATCAGCCTTGCAATCTTCTCACATCCAGGACCTTTCCATCCTCTGCCTAAAAGTAGCAGTTGTACTCTCCACATAACCCCTCTCTCAAGTTTTGTTGCTCTTTTAGGCCATCGATGCCCAGCTTGCAATTGTCAGTGCCACCCAGCTCAGCCAGCTATGTGCAGTTTCACATCTGTGAGAAATAATGTTACTGTGTTAGCATCTGTCCAAGACTTTGCAGTGGAGTCCTCAAAAGTAAACGGCTTAGTATCAGTGATGTTCAAAAGAAACGTAAATGTCCACAGCAGAAGGGCTTGTTCTTGCAGACTCTGGTATGCAGGAGTAGCCATATCCAACGTGGCTGTTCTGTGTCACCCAGACCCCCTCTCTCTCAGCAGCCCACGGTGCTGTAGACTCACTGGTCTCTGCCTTTCTACTCCAAGAGCTGGTATATTCCCCCTTGGGCCAAACTATTTTTGACTGCCAGTGGTCTATGAGGCTCAAATTCTTGTCTGTTATTTGTTACCTAAGAAAGGCATTTTAGAAGCAGAACTCAGTTCTTCAGTATCAGCCCCAGAGCATAATTTCAGCTCATTTTCATATTTTGTTATATCATGTATGGTTCCTTCTGTGGTACCTTTGGTTAATACATATCTTTTGTCAGTTGGACATTGCACTGGCTTTCCTCTGGCATACTCTATTTTTTTTAAAGCATGATACTTTTAAGGAAATCAGTTATCTCCTGCTGTTTGCATTGATAAGAATTTAACAAATGTGAAAGTGTCAATTTGGTCCCCATTTCTTTAGGCAATGAAACATCTGATAAAGCAGGCACTTTTCAGGGACTATAGAGACTGTTTCTACCATACCTTCAGAACCCTGGTAATTGCTTCAATTCAAGCCAAAATGTATTTTGATCAGTTGATTTGAGCTTATGAAATGCCAGCTTAGCTAAGCAAAGGCGGGAAACCAAGAAGCAGCACAAGGAGCTTTTAGTTAGAGAGTATAACATGTTTTCAGTGACAGAATGTTAAGTATTAATGTACTGGAACATTTTATCAAGGGGGAAAGATTTCTATTCTTTATTTCACTGTTGTGAGAGGTCTATTCATTCAAGTTTAGAGGGATTAGTCCTGCTTAGAAAATTCACACACCTGCTATTATATCCAAAAGATGTGGCACTCTGTAAATGTAGGCCCCAAGTCATTCCTTTCAAGGAGGCAACGTTTTATGGCTCCCTGTAAAGTGTGCCTAAGATGACCCATTATTACACAGCACTAATTAAAAGCACCTTGACTATTTGCAAGCTAGCTGAACACAATAGATTCTACTGATATGGAAATTACTAGTCAACCACAGCCTGGTTCTCAAAGAAATCTTGAGGTAAATCTTACAGTAACATGGAGAAAGAGGAAGATTACTAACAGCCTAAAAGGTTCAATATTGTTTCATTCGCAGCTGACACAACCTTATGGAATAAATGTACTCTTTACAAAGATTCCAGGTTATAAAAATGAGCAAAAGAATGAGGCTGCTAAGAGAATACTAACAGATCCTAAATGCCATGATTAGATTAGTGACTTTAACTGTTCTATGCCTTGAACTCAGTTTTACATTTAAAATTTTTTTTTTCCATCTCTCTTTGCACGATGCAAGTCATTTTCATGGCACTCAATACCCAGCTGAACAATTTCCTGTAGCACACGAATCACACAAGCCCTCTGCTTCCTAGAGAAGATTTCTATTCCTCTGGGCATTGAACTTGCTTTACACTTACTCTCTGAATGAAACAATTCTATTTCCAGACAATAGTGTTTTCCACCCTGGTTTATCCATCTCAGTTTGAGCTACCCTTTAGGGATATTTTCTTTTTTACCACCTATGGATTATCTATTTAAAATATTATAGCATTTCCTTTGAGTGTTCTTCCATAGATTTAAAAAAAAATTATAAGCTCATGTGATCAAAGGGTACTTTCTTCAAAATAGCAACTTAAATCAGGCCTGCAGCTGGACGATGGGAGTTGGGGAGGAATGGCTCTTCCACCCTTCGGTTTATGTACTTCGCACTTACGATGGGATCATTTGGCAGGGTAGCACAGGTGGCTGTGAAGCTTGGGTGGAATTAGGCTATAGTTGCTTAGCTAATATAACAAGGGAGGTAGGACAAGGCTTAGTAGCTCGAGAGAGCATTGCCCACTTTCAACACACACCTCCACCCCAACTTTGGACACTTAGCAAATAATTTAAAAATATTTCCTTTCTGCCATCTGTTCACTTCATCAACTTTACCCGAAAGAATTAAGTCACATGTACCTGAAAGCATTAGCACATGGGGAACATGGCTTTTTACTTTATTTTTGGTAGAGCTTTACGCTTGGTGAACCCAGAGAATGTAGACTACCTTGCCCTTTCTTTGGTGTAGAATCTGAATAGAAAAACTAATCAATGTGTAAACCTCGCTATGGTATAGCTACAAATTTTGCACCTCTTCTCTCCTTTTTGCACCTCCTCTCTCCTTTCAGTGGACAATAGCAAAAGCAACAATAACAACCAGAAAATAAACAATGCAAAACAACAATATCCACAATATTAAACAACAACCGCAAAAAAACCCAGCTAGTGGTCTGGAGCCAGGTCACACGTTTGAAAGGGGAAGAACAAGTTGGTAAAGCATTCACTGGTAAGAAGGGAAAATTGGATGGCCCTTCCTGCAGTGGAAGGAATGTGGCTGCTGCTTGCATCCCCAGATGAGACATATGCTTCAGCTTTAGCCTTCTGATTCTGCCAGTTATTTCTACCCAATTTCCCATGCAGAGAATGGAGAAACTCATCCCAGCTGCAGGAAGGACTGTGCCCAGCCTCTCAAACCCTTCCATGATGTTTAAATCTCATAAGATGCCTATTTAAAATATTATTTGGAAGAACAATTCCCTCAATGATAACTTATTAAGGTTTTTTTTTCCTTTCACTACTGTAATCTACTTTGTATGGATTCTGCTCATGTAGAGTGTAAAAATATCCATGCAAACTCATATGTAAATGATATAGCAAGACAAAGGCTTCTGTAGTAGAATAATTCATCCCTTCACAATGTGAAGCCTAGCATTAGTCTGTGAAAAATCTTCTTAATGTTGTAGTAACATGGAGAAAGAGGAAGACAGGAGAGGGAATTATAAATTATTCTCTTACTTTGGGGATCGTGTTTTATGAAGGAGATATCACGAGTTTTGAGAAGGGTTTACTGGAAAAACGGCAATCTGCATCTTTCAAAGTGTATGGACCACCAATCCACTGCAAAGAAAGAACACAGTCATTCACTGTGAGTTGAATTCCCATGAACTCAGTTGTCCAAAGTCTCAAATTGAGTATATCATTGTCAGTAGTAAAGACTTTGGAACTCCCTGGGGTGTACATTCTCAACCATTTGTGGTGCTTAGAAGAACAGTATTTGCCTGCTGTCTAGGAAAGAGATTTGTAGTTTGGAAAATTGTGCAATGTGGAAAACCTTCAGAATTATGCTGTAAAAGTTAAACTTTGTATGGAATTGATTTTCTCCCCTCATTTTTCTTGCTGGGCAGATGCCTGGCTACAGGCTTGTGAGGTCAAGTTTCTTCAATACCTGACAGAGTGTGTTACAAATCACCTTATAGTTTGCTTGTCTTCTTTCAAAATGGTTGTTTCAGTATCTTGATGAGCATGAAACTTACAGTGTCTTTGGCTTCACAGATTCAGTGTATCAAGGTTACCAGAGTAATTCATTTATTTACTGAGTACATACCGTGTGCTAGATGATGTGTTAGATGATAGAGTATGAAGAAATAGAATTCGTTTTCTTTGATAGTTGTAGTTGACAGAGTTGACAGTTTTCTCACAGAGATCCACATGGGAGGTCAGCCTAGTCTTTGGGTTTCTAGCAGCATGTCCCTTCTCTCATACCTGGTCCCATCACTGTCTTCTCCTTATCAAAGTATTTCCCAAAGAGACTTTCCTATGACTCTCCTTCTTCTTTATCTAAGTCTATTTAATTTCTTTTCTGAACTCAGACTCTTCTCTCAGTCAAGAAATCTCTTAAATTTTCTTTGGTCTAAGCATGCTTCTATTTCTACCATTGGCCATAGAGTGATTTCCTTAGGGGTCTTTCCATTTATTTCTTGAGAAGTCCAGTTTTAGACCACAGGTTATTCTACCAGTATTTCTCTTTGAAGTAACTCTTGTGACAGTTGTGTGACCTAATCATAGGAATGCTGTCAGCCTTCTCTCCTCTTGGACTGTATCCAAACTTAGAGTATATTGGCTTAAGAGTCTTACCTCTGGGTATTTCTTCCTGATCTTCCACACATCATCCCGATGTTGCTGCCTTATGCCAATTTCATATCTAGACAAGATCCTCTCTCTCTTCCCTCCCATGCTCCCTCCCACTGTTTCTCCTGTCCCATTACCACCTCATCTTCCAACTTCTGAACATTTGCTCATCAGCTTAATCTTGGTCTTTCAGGAACAAAACCAAAGCCTTTTAGGAGGAAAGTCATTTTGCACTTTCCAGCACCTCAAAGCAGGCAAAATGAAAAATGTTTTTGTCAGGATCACAAGAGGAAAGATTTAAAAAAAATACACACAACTGGGCACAATGGCTCATGCCTGTAATCCTAGCACTGCGGGAAGCCAAGGTGGGTGGATTGCCTGAGCTCAGGAGTTTGAGACCAGCCTGGGCAACGTGGTGAAACCCCATCTCTACTAAGACACAAAAAAATTAGCTGAGTGTGGTGGTTTGCACCTGTAATCCCAGCTCCTTGGAGGCTGAAGCAGGAGAATTGCTTGAACCCACAAGGTGGAGGTTGCAGTGAGCCGAGATCGTGCCACTGCACTCCAGCCTGGGTGACAGAGCAAGACTCCACCTCAAACAAACAAATAAAACCAGAACATACATACATGGGGGAAAGGGGGCAGAGACCATTCTGTTAAAAAGAGGCTTCCTCTGTGGGCGCCATTCTTTGGAGACAGAGACAGTGAATAAGGAGAAGTCCCAGGGCCGAAATACACATTGATCCACTGTAGATGTTTCTTGGTGTCCATGCCACAGGTGGCCACTTGCATTCACTCGTACAGAGTTCACCCATTCATTGGGGAGTCTCGGGCACTGCCAGGGTATTCCCAGAACAGTAATAACACACACATTTGAGACATAAACAAAAACTCTCGTTAGAAAAGTTTGTCATTTGTTTTGGGTTGAACCTCAGAAGACTTTTCAGGAAAGTCTCTCCTTTCTCTTATGGATGGTATCTTCACACACAGTGTGAGAGTAGTTATGAAAGCATTTCTTCTTGACCTTCTAGTCAGATGTATCTATGCTGTGTGACAGCATAACCTGGCTGTTCTACCTGTGACATAAAAATTCCACCATTCAGAAGGGTCATTGGCCAGTGTGGCTCCTGGAAGTCTTGGACTAGCATGTCTGGAGATATATGCATGCTTTCAGACAATTCCTTCAACATTTTAAATAGTCAGCTTAGCAAACCAAGAAAGGTCTAAGTTCTCTACATTCTGGAGTAAAGAGAGTTTCCTGGATGAACCAGCAGTACTGGCCTGCTGATGTATGCACAAGAAGAACTCTTGTCCGTGGCCTGATATCCTCCAACATCACCTGAAATGTTGAAGCTTTTGAGCAAATCCAAAACAGAGGCCCGAGGGATAGAGGTTGGAAGGGTTTCACAACAGCTCAAACCCAGGAAATGTTAATCAAACAGTGTCCATGCCTCAGGAATGATTGTAAAATAATGAAGGAGCAATGTTTTCATTATATCAGTCTTGCCTTTGAAGGGGATATATATTCAGAAACTACATATTGATTGCTTTAATAATATCATTATAGGAAATAATTTGGAAATTTTCCTTGGGCATTGGGGGAATAATTATGTGATGGAATTTCTGGCTGTAAATAATCGCATTAAAAAACAATCATCTTTGTTTTTTTTTTTTCATTTGCACATTATAGTAGTCATTAGATAAATGAACACATGATTTGAACCAACACAATTACTTTAGGAAAAGGGAAAAAAATAAACCTTAGGGTAGGATGGTCAAGGGATAGTCATCTATAGGTCAAACCAGGCTATACAGGATGTTTTCAGGACAAACTTTATATAGTTTAAGAATTCTAAGCCCTAACCAGCAAATGACTCTCATAATTTCACATGTTATCCACTATGGTGAGATTAAGAGGTAACCAAGAATTTGGACAGATCCTTGGTGTTACTTGTTGGAGGATAGTCAGTCGTATGTTCTGTGTAAGGATGTATACATTTGGGAATTATTAATGGATTAATGTGTGGTTGACTTCCTTTTTCTCTCCTCCTCCTCCAGGCTTGGAAATATCCTGGGATGGAGACAGTTTTGTAGAAGTCATGGCTGCCCCGCAGCTCAAGGGCAAGCTCTGTGGTCTTTGTGGCAACTACAATGGACATAAACGTGATGACTTAATTGGTGGAGATGGAAACTTCAAATTTGATGTGGATGACTTTGCTGAGTCTTGGAGAGTGGAGTCCAATGAGTTCTGCAACAGACCTCAGAGAAAGCCAGTGCCTGAGCTGTGTCAAGGGACAGTGAAGGTAAAGCTCCGGGCCCATCGAGAATGCCAGAAGCTCAAATCCTGGGAGTTTCAGACCTGCCACTCAACTGTGGACTATGCCACTTTCTACCGGTAAGCACAGTGTTCTGGGGGATGGGTTTGGGTTGCAGACCAAGAATAGGCTTGACCTTGGAACATAACATAGTATATGACATCTCTTGCTGTGCAGGGCAAAGTGTCAAAACCCAGGGTAGACATCTTGCTGTTCAGCAGCTGATCTCATCTGTGAGTCAGCCCCATTTTATGTCCCAAATTGGGAAACTCCAAGAGGTACTTCAGAGTGATGTCCTCTAGGCAATTCCATGCTTTTATAGGTGTGCAGGTTTACTGGAAAGCTGGCTACCCTGCAGGGTTTTTCCAGGTGTTAGCTTGACTCCAAGATTGAGGATGGCTTCTCAAATTCTGGCCTAAACCACAGTAGTACAGGGCAGAGCTGGTTCCCCTAAATGGAACCTCAAGTCCCTTGGCTGCCTTTGAGTGTTTGAATGAGTCTGGTTATTCCACCTGAGGAAGAGTTTAGGTATGCCTTAGGGTCTAGTCCAAATCAAATATGCACGTGGAAAAGAAGGAAGCAAAACGAGGATTCTTTGGATCTTGGCCAACTGTGAGACTGCATGTCCAGAGTCCAAGGACAGTAGAAACAGGGCTGGAGGACTAAGGGAGGAAGGACTCTTATTAGGAATCAGGACGTCATGACATTTTCTAACTCTGTTTAACCCCTTTCCACGCAAAGCAACTGGTTACAAAGGAGACTTGGATTTGACTTCCAGGCTGCAAGGTTGCATTTCTGAGTAGGTGTGTTTGGCCTGGGTGTACTTCCATTTGCTACACAATGCCATGGGTTCAAGAGGTATGGCTGCCTATAATTTTAACCACTGCGGGTGT
This sequence comes from Cebus imitator, assembly GCF_001604975.1. NCBI lineage: Eukaryota > Metazoa > Chordata > Mammalia > Primates > Cebidae > Cebus > Cebus imitator. The sequence goes on from NW_016108049.1 coordinate 457,917, forward strand.
GGGAGGAAACACAAGATGAACACAGCCCAGAAGGCCTTGTTTAAGTGATTTGCCTGTGCCTCTTAAAATTAGAAAACTCCTGTGGTCTGAAGCCACAGAGAGGTTATTTTTGCTCTTTAATTGCCTCCAGTTTATTTCCCCTAGTTCTCATTAAATATGATTTTTTTATTTGATCTTTGGACATAAAAGATAAAGTTCTATAAAGGCAGCTTGAAGTGGAAAAAAGACTGTCTCTGTCATCACAAATCCCCAAACATGGCTGCATGTGCCAAACCATTTGGCTCCAAGTCATGGGTTTAGCTCCTTCAAGCCATTTTCCTGTTGTAATTTGAATTCCCTGGGTTCCCTTCTTTCTCCTCCCTGCACCCCCTAGACTGACCTCTTGTCCAGTGAAACTGGGGGATCTTAACAAGAGGCTTTGCAGTGAGTTAAGCAGCTAATAGAGAAACATGGTTTTATGTGAAATCTAAATACCCTCACTTGAAGGTCTGAAGGAAAGCAGTAGAATATAGCAACTAAGAACTTTGTGGTGCCCCAGAACTCGAAATCCAGCCTGGCTGTGCAACTTGAAACAATGACCTAAGCTCTCTAAGCCTCAGCTTACTTATCTGTGAAGTGGGGATAATAAAAGAACCTACCTTGAAGAGTCGCCATCCAGATTTAGTAAGATTATGAACATGAATGCATGTGCTTAACACAATGCCTGCACACAGCCACTGCTCTATAATTGCTGCCATCATTCCCTCCATGATTAATTAAATAATGAAGAAAAGTAAGGTCTCTTCTGGAAGCTCCCCTATCCTGTTTGCAAATTTGGATTGGACCCTTCTCTGCTTAAAATAGAATGGAAAGGCTGTGCTTCTCCTGGGGCCCAGCAGTCTATGTCTTTGATTTTTATCCCATTTCAAAAGAACGTATTGAAAATAAAAATTGGAGAGCAGGCCTGCAGAGGTTAGTTCCTTTTTTTTGAAATTCTATGTCTTTTGCCTTTGGCGATTTGTTTAGTGTCGTGATTTCCAGACTGCAACAGAAATATGATGAGTGCTTCAATAGACATTATGAATGACGACTTGGACATTTATGAAAAAAGAGCTTTAGATTCCTAAGGTGGCCAGGCAGATGCTCCCCTTTTGCCCTTAATTATTCTACAGCAGCTACAATGGGGGAGGACGCTTATTTGTGTAAACAGCTTGATGCCCTGAGTTGAGCAGCTCCTGAGAATATTTGTGGGATCCTTGTGCATGGAGATTTAGAGGCCAGGATGTGGTGGGAAGCAGGCTTGTGCTCTCCTGACTAGTGTCATGGTGTCATGGCAGAGTGCCCTTCCATAGCAGGCCACTTCTTCCTGGAAAGGGTGAAGGAGCTCAGGAAGGGGAGCTGGGCAATTTTGCCTGCCCCACCCCCAGCTGGTGACCTCACAGCCCAACAGGATGATGCACCTTCATGCATCACAAAGGAAAAATGGTCAGTGTTGGCTAGATCCTGTTTCTCCCCCTTATATCCAAGTACATATGTGGCAGGAGAAGAAAATAAACAAGGTGCAACATGGAAAGATAATTCTTTTCTCAGGGGAGCGCCAGAAGGGACCTAACCTCAAGGTTTGTAGGAGATTTTATGGAGCAGTGGACTGAGAGTGAGCTGTGGGGAGGGGGACAGCAAGGTGGACTCAAGCCCAACTCTGCTTGAATCTAGCAGTGTGCCCTGCTTGAGTTGAGCAGTGTGCCCTGGTGCCTAGCTGAGTTCAAGATCTTTATCAAAAGAACTGATACACAGTAACTACCTGGCAGGATTGCTTCTCTGAGGACTGAGGCCAGTGGGCTGCAGCACTAGCACACAGTAGGTGGGCAATCCTGGCACAGAGCATGCTGCTGTCCCATGTCCCTTCCTTTCCATGGAGAACCTCACCCCTGGCTTGGCCGTGTACCTTTCTGGTTGTCCATATCTTCTCCTGATGTCATCACCGAGGACTGATTAGATAAATTCCCACTGATGAATCTGTGGAACACTCTCAAAATGAACTGTTTCTCTTTTGTGATACTTCTGCCAGGTAGTGTAAGTGATGATTGCATTACAATGGTTTAAAAAGCTATTGTTTTTTGTCTTATGAGAATGTCATGTGTTCATTGTACTTGTAAATAATGTTGAAAAAGGTAAAAGCAATCACATGACTTCCCACACATGTAAATTTTTTCCTGTACATTTGATACAATTGGTGGAATTTCTAAAATGAACCCAAAAGTATACTCAGATCTGTGGCTGTAACACATTTTTTGAGTCCTTACAGGTCTAAAGAGATTTGCCTTGATATCATGGATGGTCATATAGGTTACATACATCAACTGCATTGGAATTTGATTTCTTTTCCCCTCCATCCAAAAAATATCTGCATTTTCCTTTAAGGACAAAGAATAAAATAGTGTAACACATCCAAATAACCTTCTGAGCACCACTGTCTTGTAACAAAGGGAAAGGAAATGCAAAATACAAAGAGTATTTTTTTCTGAGAAAATGCTACCCATTTTGGGTTTCCTTAATCTTATAACAAATTCCACAGGGAAATTCTCTGATAATTATGAGGTAGTGCTTCTTATAAGGTCAAAATAATAATTATAATTTATCTGAATTAGGTTTTACTTTTGAAATGTCTATGGTTTATTTTATTCAATTAATTTATTTATTTTGAGATGAAGTCTTGCTCTGTCGCTCAGTCTGGAGTGCAGTGGCACCATCTCAGCTCACTGTACCCTCTGCCTCTCTGGTTCAAGCCCTTCTCGTGTCTCAGCCTCCCACATAGCTGGGATTATAAGTGTCCACCACCATGCATGGCTAATCTTTGCATTTTTAGTAGAAATAGGGTTTCACCATGTTGGCCAGGAGATCTCAAATTCCTAACCTCAGGTGATCCACCTTCCTCAGCCTCCCAAAATGCTGGGATTACAGGTGTGAGCCACTGCACCTGCCCTGAAATGTCTATGGTTTATAACTCCTATTTTATTTTGGTCTTTTACTCAATTTAACATTTTAATAGTAAACTGTCCATTGTCTAAGTACTTGATAAACTACCACTTTGTAAATGAAAGAAAAATTACTGCATAGTAATCAATATTTATTTTATTTTATTTTTTCTGTTTAGGGAAACTTTTTAAGCTTCACAAATCAATTTGACCCATTTTGGCTAATTTGGCATAAAAATTTGACATATAATTAAGCTCTTTTTAATCAGCATATGTTGCTTTAATTAACTAACTGAATATGTTTGGGTGCAAAATAATTTAGTTACCAACTGCAGAAAAGTTTTAACTAAATGTATTGATAACACACATCAAGTCTTAGCTTTGCTAATTGATTTATCAAATTAGATAATCCTTTTTAATAAGGTTTTGCATTATCTCTTATTATTGTGTTACAGATAAATTCCCAGGAGCTAGTGAAGGAGTGTATTGTCTAACTACCTGGAAAAATTAATGTAAAGCTTTTCTTAGATTATATTTGGATTCAAATGTAGGCTACCTCGAAGAGAAAAAGTGTTGAGTGTGTTTTTGTTTTCTTTCTCCTTTCTTACATCTTCATGTCTCTCCTCCAGACTCATGTTGCTTCTCTCTTCATGCCCCAGATGCCAACTGAGCAATCCAAGAGGAATAGGCAAACTCCCACCACAAAGGCTCTCTGGAGATCCTTAGTGGCCAGTATCAAGCCCACCTTCCCGCTGTGGACTTAGGCCACAGAACAGGACCAGCCCCGGGCAGCCAGGGGTACAGAGAGCGGTCAGAAGATGAGCTAGGGCTTCATGGGCCAAACTGGGGAAAGAAATAGTCTTTTATTCTTTGTGTCTATGAAATCCCAGCAGTGGACTTTTTCCCTAACTCCGACTCACATCTTGGAAGAAAGTATAACTTGTTGCAAGTAAGTATAACTTGCCCACAAAGCAGAACTCTTAAGCCAGGACAGGACTGCATTTCAAAGAAGTCAGAAAAATGAATGTGAAGTGCAGCGAAGCACAGACATTTAGAGACCACAGTCATCTCAGGACTGTTTTTCTCTCTGCACTCTCCTTGATGGGGTATAATTCACCAGAGCAAAAACCCTGTTCACTTGTTCAGTTTTGGAAAGTGTCTGGGGATTCCCAGTCTAGGAAATGTTCTTTTCCTTCCATGCAGTGGTTTTTACAGCTGTAAGGAATTGAAGCCATGCCAGAGGATTCACAGATGTGTCCTTTCCTGTTGAGGTACTGGGAGGTAGGAGGTGGGAGGTCGTGCAGGAGAACACTGGAACTCTGACAGGACCATGGTGTTGGATATACTGGGATCCTGGGACTGCCAGTGGCTTCCTTCCAGGGGAAGATCACAGACTTCCTCAATGACCCACTTTGTGTGTTCTTACAAAGGAAACTAATCACTTACTATAAAGCAAGAAAATATATACAGGCAAGGGGTACAGACTTTATGTGTTTGTGTATGAGAAAAATCATATAAACCTAACTGCTATTCTACAATTAAAATCAAGTCAATTTCCCCTACTTCAAAGAACAACATGCTTGAAACATTTTTGTTTCCGTCTTTTAATGACTTGTCAAGAACTGCCATTAGAGATAGGGTCCTAAATCAAATGAGATGTTTCATTTTAAAGTGTGACGTTATATGCCTTACTTTTATTTTTCCTTGGCAGACTCAACTATTAAGTCACACTGAATTCATAATTAAGGTACACTGACACCAGGTAGCAGCTGACACCAGGTGGCAGTAGACACTGCAGTTGTATTACTTACCAGACTTCGGCCCCCTTAAAAGTCTCTTTTTTTTCTTCACTGTATCTAAATACACAATGAACTGCCTCTGAGTTCATGTCATTCTCCTGCCTCCCTAAGATGCCTTCACGTTCTACATTGATTTAACCCATTTATGCCTAGTGTTCAATTTTTGGAATGCTAAGCATGTAGGAGTTATTTCTATCCTACTGCTCAAAGTCATCACCAAGGTCTGATTGCAAAAATTTTAAAAATTGCAACCTCAGGCATAAATTAAGCTGAAGACACAGCTCCAGTTTCATCCTAGCTTTTGGAAAATGCTCTTTCTTAGGTTTTTAGTTATTCCAATTATGTTCATTATCATTTAACTCATGTTTTATGTTGCACTGCTGTCTTCTTTCTCCAGCATTGGATTTTAAGTTCTCTGAGGAATGGAGAATCTCTTCCTTTTTGACCCTTTTGTATTTCACCCAGCACCAACCCTAGAAGGGCTGCTCTTCCTAGCCTGCCTCTCATTGGCATCCTCTCTGATCTCCTTGTGACTTTTGCTATCCCCAATTCTGAGTTCATCTTAGGTCTTTATCCCCATGCTCAATTATACACTTACTGTCAGAGTATGCACACTTTTCTGTCTTTTCATGTAATAAACTGGTCAGACTGAGTAGAGTCTTTGGTCCACCTTTGATGCTCCAAGTGTTGTGAGCAGTTCTTATTGCACAAGTCTGTTTGTGACTGCCAATGGCAGGCATGATGACCCATCTGAATCTCCATCTACCTCTGCCTATTTGTAATTCACATGTCTTCTGGATGCCCTTGTTCCTCTTCTAACCCTCAGATAGTGTTTGGCCTTGTCATCTTCTTATGAAATACTTGAATCCACAGATGTTTCTGCTCTGACCTCTCTCAGCTTGTCTGAGGACCTCAAGCTAGCCTCCACTTGTGTGGTGTTGCAACAACTGGACCTCCAATGGCATGACTCATCCTTTGCCCTGGCCTCACTCAGCAATTTGCCTAATAGCCACATCCCTTTTGCCTTGTCATTGGCTCTGAGCCTTCTGTTAGGCTGGACTCAAAGTTTTGTGGCGAGTTCCCCTCAATCTTTCATTCGTTCTTCTTCGTCTCACCCACAAGTAGGCTTTTCTTTGCTTGATCCATCCAAATCACCCAAAATTAGGATCTTAAATAGCTTTCTAGCAACCTGGATTTTAGCTTCAAAATGTAGTCAGTCCAATTTTCTTGGAGCCAAAGTAAAAAGAAAGACATGAGTTCACTCAGAAAGGTATGAGAATGTATAGAAAATCATTTTATCAAAGTCTAAAATCCTCTTACATTTAATTTTTCATCTTGAAGAGAGACAAATACTATTCTGTTAACAAAGAAAACTGTTCATGTCTTCACAGATAGATTAACCTTTGTGGAGGGATTGGGTCAACTGTGTAGTTAGTCAACTTCAAAGTTAGAGAGAGCACAGTCCACACAGGACTACTCTCACTTCTGACACAAGTTTAGAGTGATCCTAGAGCACTCTCAGGGTCAGGAATTTGCTAGAAGGAACTCATCAAGTGGTAATACTCATGGGTATGATTTATACTTATGTGATAGGAAAAGGATATAGATCAAAATCAGAAGAGATGCATAAGGCAGAATGGAGAAATGTCTAAACATGGAGCTCCTGCTGTCATCACCTTGTGGCATCATGGTGTTAACTCCTCTTGTCCACAATATCCACTGGGTATTGCCAACCAGGGATGTTCACCCAAGCCTTTGGTAGTTCAGAGTCTTTATTGGAACCCAATCACATGCAACCTGCATGGATGACCTTGTAGTCTAGTCTCTGTTGGAGGTGTAATATGCTAATACTTTTGGTCTTCAATTTCTCTAGATGTTGGAACTGTTATTGTGTGCTCCAAAGCCCCATACTAAATCTTATTGTTAGACTGTCTAGTAACCAAATGCATCAGGCAAAAAACACACTCCTGTCATGCAGGACATTCCAGGGGCATCAAGATTGTCTCTCTGTAGCCAAAAGCAGAGTGCAAGACCAGACTCTCTTTGGGGAAGGTTAATTCTTGACTGTATAACCTTCCTAGCTCAAAGTTAAATGCCAGTTTGATTTGATTTTATATATTTAGCTTTAAGTTTATTTTAATCATAAACATCCTGGAATTTTATAGTGTTTCTTTTCAGAAAATTACATTCTGAGATGCAATTGGAGGCTTTCAAATACAGATTTGAATGAGTGTCTTTGTAGCAGGTAAAATACTAATTATTTTGTAGCATCTTTCTTGGCTGCTTAGGGGACTTCTTGATTACTTCTTAGTAAGCAGGAGGCAGAATGGTGTAATTTAATTATATTTTCATTATTTATGGGTATAAAGACCTCTGTATGCATGAGAATGAGGCTGACATGAGTAGTGTTTTCCTCATTTTACTGTGGAGCTAATTGAGGCACTGTGAGGGGAAGGGACTCATTCCAGGCCACCAGTGCAGCTGAACAGGCAGCCTGACAGGCACACCTGGTCTGGGGGCTTCATCCGAGAACTTGGCAAGAGCAGCCAAGGCCGCTTCCAGATTCTATCACTGTCCACTCAGGTTTTCAAATATTCTGCTGTGCCATGAACTCTCAGAGGAGGGGTTTATCAGTTATTTAATTCATTCCTTTTAAAAACTTTCAGCTGAACACCTGCTACGAGCTAGGTTCTGTTGTAGGCATGGCGATTTGAGACTTAACAAGAGAGACAAAGCTCTTCCTTCAGAAAATCATAGCCTAGTGTGGGCACACAGGTATGCATGAGAAATAAGCCATTCCTGATTGCAAGAAGAGTAATGGAGGGAATAGGGTAGTGTGATGGGGTGGGTGTGGGAGTGCCTGATTTTGAGGTAAATGGATAGGAAAAGACTGTGTGAGGAGCTCTCCCTTGAGTGGAACATGCCCCCTGAGAAGAGCCAGTGAGGAGGCAGGCAGGGAGCAGCAGGTCCCACACTGGACAGGGCAAGGCCTACCAGGACTGTTACTTTTAGAAAAGCATCAGTACAATGGTACAAATGAGTATGGTGTAGGTGTCAAGTAGGCTTTGCAATCAGACTGCCTGGGTCAACTCTGAGCTCCTTCACTTATAAGCCCTTGCTGCCAAGCAGGTGAGTTTACCCATTGAATCCCCTGACAACTCCCCCATGAAGGGGATACTGAGAGGACCTACGCATTGCTATGAGGGTTTGTGTGAGGACTGCATCAGTCGCTCCAGATACAGCACTCATCCAGGCCTGGTACAGAGCAAATGCTCAGTCAAGGTCAATTTCATTATTAATATTATTTTATTAGAGAAGCCTGTTCTATGGGGTGTTTAGAATGTCCTAGGCCATCTGGTGCCCGTACTTGAAGAAGTTTTCTTATTTTGAATGGTCATTTCTAGACTTATTCAGAATAACTTAGTCATTTCTAGACTCATTCAGAATAACAGAAGTCTGTTCTATGGGGTGTTCAGAACGTCCTATGCCATCTTGTGCCAGTGCTTGAAGAAGTTTTCTTCTTTATCTTACATGGTCATTTCTAGACTCGTTCAGAATAACTTCTTACAGTTCTGGGCAGAAATTGATACTGTTTCCTAAAATGAAACACACACACACACACACACACACACACACACACACACACACACACACAAATACTTTGGAGTGAGTTAAAATTTCCATAATGCACTTTTTATAAATTATTTCAATGGATAAGATTGGACCAAAGGGGAAGGTGCAGAAAGGATAATTAATTCCATAAGATGAATATACAACTCTGAACTTGAAAAATAATAAACTCATCCTCAATGTGCTTTACGGGGGGGAGGGCGGCAGTTGGTTGAGAAGGAGTTCAAGTGTCTTATTTTGTTGTTTGTAAGGGTAGAGTTCAGGCTGTAGGAAAAGAAGAAACTCATGACAAATTTTATCTTTTTTGATGCCATTCTTCTTTGCTTTTGTAAACAGTAATATGAAAATGATTTAATTTTATGTGATAATTCAAAGTTATGTTTGGGTGTCAAATGCTGTTAGAACCACCTTTCCTAGGAGACCTTTGAAAGGGGGAGAAATTTTTGAGATCTCCTATTTCTATCTTTAAGCTTATGTCTTCTCGCTTTAGCTTCCCTTTACTTACTTCCTTTTCCTCATTGGATGGAGAAAATAATGTTAGTTCATCTTGTATGCAAACTAAGTATTAAAAGGTTCTGAAAGAAGACTCAAAGTTTTCTCCTATAAGAAGAGTAAACAAAGTTGAGGAAATGAGCTGTGTTTTTTCCCTTTTCCCAGGAGTTATCAGATAGTTCAGAGCCAAGTTTATGATCCATTTCTATCCCATTTCTATCCAATGTACAGAACTTTCAGGCATGAATTTTATTTTTTTTAATTAGCCTCAAGCCTGGTTTTATTTTTATCTTTCCTGTTTCTTTCCTCTCATTCACATTTCATCTTATTTTATTCTGCATGTTGTTTTGTAAGCTGACTGAAATCCTTTCTGGAACAAGTTGGAGAGTAAGTGACAATGGCCATTGGCAAAGGATCTAACACTTCTGAATTTCCAATTATTTTTCATTTTGGAATAGAGATAATATCTTCACCCAACAGGTTCTCATGAGGCTGGATGAGGTTTTCCTTGTAAATCCAAGATGAAATGATCAAGGCGTCTCTTTCTCCTGGTCACATCACCAGCAAGGTCTAGCAGCTCTTGTGAGAACAGGCCTGAGGGCTGTGGTTTCAGGTTGCCCTTTGAAAAATCAGAATATCCACCTGGGTGCCAGAACTCCTTGCAAGCAAGAGGAACTGGGGTGGGTGTCCTCAGAGGCAGCCCTGTGTAGGCTGGTTTCCATCAAGCCACATACAGATTGGTTGGAGCTTTGATGCATTATGAGGCCAGCATCATGACTCAGTGAAACCACATGGGCAGGCACAGTATCTTGTGAAATCAGTTGGTGTTCTGGCAGCAGCAGGGGCCTCTCAGAGAAGGCACACTGGCCTCTGTGCTGTTTTGGGAGCAGTATCAGGGCTTCGGGCTCTGGCTCGGGCTCGGGTTCAGAGCTGTGTTGGGCTTGACAGCCATCCAGGACTCTGTCCATTTCCCAATCAAGTTGGCAAAAATCAAAATTGATGGGTGCATGTGCAAATACAAAATAGGAGGGGAGGCTTTTGCATTCCTGGACACTCCAACACATTGTACTCTGTTTATGCGGAAATCTGAGACTCAGTCTCATTTTTCTTCCTACTTGGCAAATAAAAGGAGCAGCAGGGCTGCTGCACTGTCCATGCCACTTGCACACAGAGATGGAGCATTGTATAGTAGAGACCAAATATCCAGAAGTGTATACATTAAAAAAGAAAAGACTTGGAGGTTGGCAGTTTTATTAAGGAAGAAAGTGCTGAGAAAATTATATTTGTGTGTCCAAAGGCACTTTTCTAGACTCATGGTCAACTATTCATGTCCAGGAGTCAATGAAATCAATCAATAATAAATTAAAATAGGCACATATTACCTATTACCAAAAAGAGCATCTTTTTTTTTTTTACAGTCATAATTGAGTGATTAAATAACGACATCAGGCACTGTTCAAGGTGCTGGAATGAGACAGGAGTCCTCCAGGCAATGAGAAAGGAGTCCTCTAGCTCACAGAGCTTGCAGGGCAGGTTACTGAATGAGCAGCATGAGTAAACACAGATATGATGTGGAGAGAGAGAGTTGTGTTTTCTGATAGAGGATATGCTGGATGCTATGAGAAATGTACTCTGCCAGGGGGCTAGCTTCCTGGAGAAGGTGACTTCTAGGCTGAAACCAAAAGCTGGACAAAAAGAGGAGTAGAAGGCTGAGGAAGAGAACAAAGGGAAAGATTCTAGCCATAGCAGACTTCATGTTCACAGCCACGGAGGCCAGGGAGAGCCTGGCACAGGCAGCCAAGAGACAGGTGTTCTGTGGGGTGGTGCCATAGACTTCAGGGTGTACGGACAGTGAATCAGAAAGCAAAGGCAGAGGCTAAATTATTACAGTTTCAGGCACCAGCAGTCACCAGACATGGGCGAGGGGTGGGGGGCACCCTACAGCGTTTTTCGCCATTAACTATGAGCTGATTATACTGAGCAGGGTTTCAGTAAATCTCAAGACTCTTCATTCACTCATCATTCATTCATTTCTCAAGTAGTTTGCTATACTTATTACATAGTCTATGTGTTAGATCCATAGTTCTTGAGCTTTGGCATGAAATGGAACCACCTACAGAGCTGATTCAGTGGGTCTAGGTGGGGCTTGAAAATGTGCATTTCTAACAAGTTTCCAGGTGATGCTGGGGTTCAGGAACCACATCTTGAGAACCACTGCACCAGGTGAGGAAATGACAAGAAGAACCAGTCCAAGATCATGTGGGCCCCCAGATTCCTGTGGATCACCAAGGGACTTAACTTTCTGAGCCACTGTTCATTTCAAGACTTTTTTGAGTCTTTGAGTGAACAGGGCTTAGGTTTCTTTTGTCTTTGTACACTCAGCTTCTACACATTAGAGACAATGCAAAGTGGGTCCCTGGTTAAAAGCGTTAGGAGCTAATCTTATGCTCACCTAGATAGACCAAAGTTGTAATTTGAGCTCAGTGGCATTTTCTTGGTCTATAGTATTTTAAACTCTTGGGTTTTTGTTGTTGTTGTTGTTGTTGTTGTTGTTATTGTTGTTTTGAAGAAAATGGGCACTGGTTTGACTGCCTTCTCGTTCATGAAGTCATACCCAGAGAACGTGCTGGACTTGCTTGGCTGGGTCATATGGGAACTCAGAGTTAGAATCCAGAGTCAAAGCTCTCCTGGTTGCTGAGACGCTTTCCATAGAGAGGCCAGTGTGGGGAACCACTCTGGTAACTTTTGGATAAATTTTCGAGGACCCGGTAGGGGAGGAAGGAGAAAACACTGGATACAATGCAGCTGTGTTGCTGGACAGAAACAAAGCCCAGCATTCCTGTGTAGAGCTGCCCAAATTCTCTCCCACCATGCACAGGAGGGAGAGGCCGAGAGCCAGGAGTCCAGGTCCGTGCACCCAGAACAGCCAACAGGATGTATCTGTAAAAACCTGATTCCTTTTTACTGGCTTCAGGCTTTTAAAGAGTCTGGTCAATGGGCATAGAGAGTAGGAAAATATATGATTTGCAGGGAAATGGGGAAATCTGGTGACGATACTGGAATTAATAATTCTTTTAACATGAAAGAGTTGTTCTTTATGATCCTTACCATCTTACCTAGTGTTTGGAGTTTAAAGGGGAGAGAGAGAGGGTGAGCTGGTTTCTTCATTGTATCCCCAGCAAATGGCCCATCTGTGAGCATGAAGGTAGATGCATCTAAGCTGCTCAAAGAACTTGGGCCAGAAGACCTTTCAGAACCCCTAAAAGCTTTTCCATATGAAGAGGAAACCAGGAAATTGAAGTCTTCATTTTGTCTTTGTGATCAAAGCCAGGGAGGAAGGATATTAAGCAGATACTGACCCGTAGTTTTGTGGCCACTAGTAGGATTTATTGATATGCATAGCAACTAAGGACTGCAGGAAAGCTGAAGTTGGTATTTACTTCAAGAGAAAAAAAGATCAGATGGCTGAAAACAGGGGGCTATGTTGCTATAATGAGCCTTTGATAACAGGAGGTAATGATAGTCATGTTAGCTGGCACTGACTGAACATGTGTGATGTGCCTGGAGTCTGGGAAGCCTCATAATGTATTCCAGGGGTAATAATAATGGACAGTACAGTCATAAGGCCAGGAGTAAGAGCTTACACTTTTGAGTGCTCACTATGTGCCTGGCAGCAGCTAAGGGCTTTCCCTGCATATGTTGTTCCCTGTGTGGATGAGGAAACTGAGCCACAGGAGTTACCAACATTGTCCAAGGCAACCAGGCAAGAAAGAGGCAGAACCAGGATTTGAAACCAAATCTGTTTGACCCAGGCAGAACTTGTGTTTTTGACTGTAACCACCATAATCTGGTAATGGTTCCTGCTGGTAAGCCATCCTCAAATTTTCTGTTTCTTAAACTAAGCTAAAACACTAGGAACTTGCAAATGTTTCTTGTGCTATAATGTATTTTCATTCTGGAGGGTATTTTCTTCTTGTAAAAGATTTTTGTCTTTTCAACAAAATTATCTGTTTAGTTCTACTTTGACAAAACTGTCAAAATTATTTGGAAGTAATATGCTATGGTTTATGTTGACTGAATTTTAAATAAACCAGTTTTATCTGTCTTCTAAGGAGAAATTTATGGATTTCAAAATGATGGCCACTTACTACTCTCTCTCTTTTTATTTTATTTCTGGTCCATAGTGTTAATTCTAAGATAATACACATTCATGTCTGACCCTGCTATGGAAGGCTGAATTCATCATGATATTAGAATCCTTCGTTCCAATGTCATGTACTTGTAAACTGTTTCTTCCCTTTTCATCTTTTTGCTTTTAAGGACCACTTAGTAACAGTTTCTAAAGAAAGAAATGGATTTTTTTTTTTCTCACATTTCACTTAAGATGTTCTCAATTGATGTGATATTAGTACTCAGTGATTCTTAACTTTTGGGAAGCCACAGTTTTTTTTTTGTTGTTGTTTGTTTGTTTGTTTTCTTTTCTTCTTCTTTTTTTTTTTTTTTTTTTTTTTTTTTTTTTTTTTTTTTTTTTTTGAGATTCTGAGACAACTGAGTCTCCTATTCCCAGAATAGTGCACTCCTGCCTTTGCATGTAACAGGGGATTCTCTGCCTAGGATGCAGGTCAGTGGACACTGGGCCAATAAATTCTGTTTCCTTCCTCTCTCCCTCTATTTAATTCTTATGTAAATATTTTTTGAACCCTGTTAAATTCTAGGCACTGTGCTCTGTGTTATGGTTACAGGGATGAGATAAATAGCATGGTTCCTGTCCTCATGGAGTTTATAGTCCAGTGAATGAGGAAGACATTCAACCAACATCCTCATAAACATGTATCTATGCTATGATATGTGTGCTAAGAACAAAAAAAAAATTGTGTAAGAAGATCATATACAGGAGGGCCAGACCTACTATGTGTATGTGTGTGGGGAGGGGAAAGCGGATGAATCAGGGAAGGCCCCTTATGAGAAAATGACATCTGGACTGGGCTAAAAAGGATGGGTAGGAAGGAGTTTGCCCAGGGCCAGGAGGAGAGAGGTCTGGCCAGGGAGTGTTGTGCATTCCTGCACCTCCAAATTGCTGACACAGCCAGCCCCTTCTGCTGCCTGTCTATCTGTCCCCAAGACTCTGTGTGTTTCCTGTGCTATACTCCCAGCATAATAAAGTCAATTTGCAGAATCTCATCTGCCAATGATTCATTCATGTTATGGGTCAAATCAGTTTTCTCCTGAAGATAAATCCCTCTTGTGGAATTTTTTTTCGAGATGGAGTTTCGCTCTTGTTGCCTAGGCTGGAGTGCAATGGCACATCTCAGCTCACCACAATCACCACTTCCCAGGTTCAAGCTATTCTCCTGCCTCAGCCTCCCAAGTAGCTGGGACTACAGGCACTTGCCACCACACCCAGCTAATTTTTTATTTTATTTTTATTTTTAGTGGAGATGAGGTTTCACCATGTTGGCCAGGATGGTCTCGAACTCCTGATCTCATGATCCATCCATCTCGGCCTCCCAAAGTGCTGGGATTACAGGCATGAGCCACCACGCCTGGCCCCCTCTTGTGGAGTTTTAAAATGGATTTTCTCTTTGCTCTCAAAGGGATTCCATATTACTGGGTTCGTTATATCTGGTGCAGTGGCCTTAGGTTCCAATAACTGCTGTAGGTTATTTGACTTGCTATGGTAAGCTTAGAGTCAGGGCCATGTTCCTTTGCAGAATACATCTGGGGTGAGGAGGATACACTTGCTACCCATGTACACACACAGAGATATGCATGCTCAGACATGTCCACACTCCCCAGCACACATTCTGTAATGTCACCACATTGGGATGAGGTTTAGACCCTTACTATTCAAATCACCATCCAACCCTTGGACCTGTTAGAAATGCAGATTCCCTGGCCCCACCCTAGACGCCCTGATCAGAATCTGCAAATTCGACAAGGTCCCGACATGATCTTTGTACACACTAAGATCATGTGTGTAAAAAGATCATGTACACACATTTCCAGTCTGGCCTAGTCTGTGTTGTTGAATAGTTTAGTCCAAATGCTTCCACTTAAACCTTGAGATCACATTGACAGTTTTAATTATATTTTAATAGAACCATCACAATGTTTTGTTCCATGCAGGAGAAAGGAGTCCAGGTAACTGTTTTGTGGAATAGATGGAATGTGCAGCAGATGTGTGTGCCTGCAGAGGGCAAAGCCACACCAGTCTCAGCCCACAGCACCCCTCATTTCACGGACTGTCACCTGTCTGTCACTGACATCCTTCTTCATTAGCTACATCAATTGGAAAATCTCTTAACAGAATTTTAAAATAATCAATAGATGATGCAGATATAAGGCAAGAAAATTTTGCACTAATCAGTGAAATTGCTCACAGTTATGAGTTGTGAAGTCACTTGTGTCTGCTTTGTTCTTGGTCCTTCATAGGCCTTGAGCCGCAAGAGGCCAGTGAAATGCAGCCCCAGGTATAGGTGGCTCAAGTATTTGACCTTTCATTTCCTTCCTGGACCCTTTCATCCCTGCACTGATTCCTGGGTTCTGTCCTTCAGTTCTTGGGAACTGTGACCTACTTCCTACCAGGGCTATTCCATCGAACCATGCATTTTGTTCCATAGGCTGTCTTTAGCGTTGGGTAAGAGGCCCTTCCCATATCAGCCTCAGGCTCAGGGCCCCCTCACGTGGTGGAAAGCCACAGCTCAGGGCAGTGTACCACACAGTGCCCATGTATTAGTGTGGCGATGTCACTTTCCTTTGCACTTCGATGGCATCCCCCATTTCCTATTTGGCTGCAATAAGTACTTTTACTCACCTTGTATTAATTAGATCTTTTCCTAGTTACCTATGAAGAAAACCCACTAAAGTAGTTAAAGTAACATATTTCATTTGTAAAAATGGGAATTAATTGACTCGTGTAACTGAAAACCAGGGTGAATTTCACTTCACACGTGACCTGATTCAAGGTTTCCATGAGGTCCCCCAGGTTTGCCTTTTCTCCAATTTTTGCCACAGCTTCCTCTGCCTTGGCTCTAGTTTCAAGTGAGGACATCGTCCTCCTTTCAGTTCCTCCTGGTTAGAGCTTCAGACAAATTAGACAACCAACCAAGTCTTTTCTCCCAGAAACCCCGGCAAGCCTCATTCTCCTCGTTGGTTCTGATTGGGGTTGTCGCCATCTGTAAGCCAATCACTCTAGTTGGGGAAATAAAATGAGTCGCTCCATTTAGACCTGTGGTTGTCAAACTTCTGCAGGCGTCACATCCATCAGGAGGGTCTGTGAAGATGCCAATCATTGGCCCCACGCCCAGAGTTTCTGATTGAGTAGGACGGAGGTGGGTGACACTGCCACTGGTCTGTGGACCACACTTTGAGAACCACTGGTTTAGATCAATCAAGGGCCCTCCTAACCACATACATAGAGTGGAAGAGAGGTGTTCTTCACAAAGCCATTCTAGAGGCTCTTACTTGAAGGAGGGAGAATTGATATTTCCCTTTCTCCTTATTCTAGAGTATTTATGTCACTCTTTTTATTTATTTTTTTAATTGCATTTTAGATTTTGGGGTACATGTGAAGAACATGCAAGGTTATTGCATAGGTACACACATGGCAGCGTGATTTGCCACCTTCCTCCCCATTCACCTATATCTGGCATTTCTCCCCATGCTATCTCTCCCCAACTCCCCACCCCTCACTGTCCCTCCCCTATTTTCCCCCAACAGAACCCAGTGTGTGATGCTCCCCTCCCTGTGTCCATGTGTTCTCATTGTTCAGCACCTGCCTATGAGTGAGAACAAGCGGTGTTTGATTTTCTGTTCTCGTGTCCTACTTTTATTTGATTCTAGTTCTTCTAGACTCATTACCTTTCTCTTTTCCCTGGGGTTTCTCAGACTATGTTGTATGAGATGCTAGTATTTTTTTTTTCTGTATTCTTTGACTTCTTTTTTTTCCCCATTTATTTGTTTTATTGCATTTTAGGTTTTGGGGTACATGTGAAGAACATGCAAGATTGTTGCATAGGTACACACGTGGCAGTGTGATTTGCCGAATGGCACTCTTTTTAAACCACAACTGCCAACATGCGAGGAGTGACCTCTCTGCACCAGGCACTCCTCTGCTAGGCTCAGGGGACACATTGTGATCAGGGCTGAGATTGGGCCCTCCTAACTTAGAGTGGGGGTGTAGATGAATAGCAATAAGCAGACAAGACACACATATAATATATTAGGTGACTGCCACAAAGAAACACAGAGCCGGGAGGAGATGGAGAACGAAGTGGGGCTCTGGAGGCTGTTTCGCATAGTGCGGCCGGGGAGACCCTCTTGGATAAGGTGCCCTTTGAGCTGAGATCTGGAGGAAGCGAGGGAGTGTGCCATGCTCAAGTGTGGAAAAAATGCTTTCTGAGCAGAGTACGAAGCACATGGAGAGCTTGAAAAATACAAAGGGCCACTGTATCTGGCACTGAAGGACCCTGGGGAGAGTGGAAGGGCAGATACAGGGCTTTACAGGCTGTGGGAAGGGTACTGGATTTTACTGTGAGGAAGAAGAGAAACTCCTAGGAGACATGAACCGCACTTCTGGGAACAGGGATTTAAAATACGGTGGGACAAACATAAATGTGGAGAGCATGAGCTGTGCCCTTATTTTCAGTTAATATCCAACTATCAGAAAGCCAGTACTGAGCTCTAAGTGGACTTGGCACTTATGCTCCCAGGTCTGTTTAGGCCTGTGGTTGTCAAACTTCAGCAGGCATCGCATTCATCAGGAGGGTCTACATGTTTCCCATAACCATATGTTTTGAAACCCGGTATTCTATGGAGGGAACAATGCATGACCTTCTGTCTTCCAGCTGGTGCCTCTTGATCCCCAGTCTGAGTTCCTTTCTAGCTGAGTCCAAGAGGAGATTGTTTTCCTCCAAATTTAAACTCCAAGTTTAGTTTTTGACTGCCCTAGTATCATATGCATTTGAAGCTCAGGCATTTCTCCCATTCTTCCTCGAGGCAAAGGGGGATGGGGATTGCTATTGAATTTTGCCTGGGAGAAAGTATTGGAAGCACAAAATTTTTTAAATAGCTTCTCTTTAAAGAGGAGAAAGACATGAAAAAGTAACTCTGATTAAAATACAAGGACAGCATCATGGGAGCATGTTTACAGGTTTGAAGGGTTGCTGAGAAAGCAGGCCTCTTATGACCTTTGAGAGAATGAATCAAAAAGGAAAACAGAAAGCCAGTCTTCCTCAGGATCAAGCTCACCCTGGAGGTGCAGGGGCCACCTGTGAAGTCCAGTGTCCTCTCCGTGTTCAGAAGGATTTACTGACTCTCTTTATTAGATCAAGTTCATATTCCTAAGCATGGCCTTCAAGGCCCCATGCCATCTGGCAATAACTTACATTTTGGGATTTGCCCGTTTTTACCCACATTGTACTCCATCCAGTCTAGCAATCCCCAAATGCACTTGGTGCTTACCTCTGGACCTGCCTTTGTTTATGTCTTATGTTATTTGCTGGGACTGCTGTTCCTTGCTTCTCCCTGTTCCAGCCCAGGCTAAGGATTATTTCTTTCTAGTAGTCTTTTCTCCAGCTAAAATTGATGAGTTGTTCCCCGCTTTCTCTCTAATGCTTCAGTTATTCTGTTTTATGCACTAATTCCATTTGGCCTTAGATATACTACCATGATTCCTTTCTATGACAGCTTCCCTCAAGAGAGATAAGCTCTTGAGGAAAAAGGCCATTTGTCATTCATGTTTATGTTCCTTCCCCTCCCAACACCACCCCAGCATATGCTGGAGGAAGTCAGAGGGGATGCTCAGCAAAGACACAGCGAGTTGTGCTGAACTGAATTCTAGCTTTGGCTGCATGACAATGGTTGTAGGGTGTTTAAACCTTGGGGCTTGTCAAACAATGTTCACGGGGTTTTTTTTTGTTTTTTTTTTTTTGACATTTTCATATACCTCTCCTTTTAGGACATTTGGATTGCACTTTACTGAGCTCAGGACCACTTTCCCATTTTTTTTTTAAGAAATTTCTAGAACCACATCTGGAAAAAAAAAAAAAAAAAACGTGATTCAATCCAACCCACCAGTCTGACTCTAGGGGTGAAACATGGATGTGCCATAGTGGCTGATGAAGTCCCCAAATGAGCTCAGGCACATTCTAGTCTTAGATATGGTTAACTACCTGGCCTCTGGTAACCAGCTTGTCTTCCCTCTGTCCATTGCTTGGGTGGGAGAAAGGACATGAGATGTCACTATCATGGATCTCCCAACCTGACAGATTGGTGTGAAAGATGTTCAGAGACACATTTCAGTTGACGAAGGGAAATGGGAGGGATTTTCAGAGCTAAAGCATTCCCAGAGATGTTCCTTACTCCATACATGTAGTTTTATTTGCTTATTTTAAATGATCTGTCTTCTGGATTTGTTTTAATCAGGAATTGCTTGCAATATTCAAACAATTGGCTAGGAATGTGTGGTATGTGTAAGGGTAGGGAGTACCTGGTCTCTGGGGTGGAGAAGGCAAGTGGTGCTGTATACCAATGTGTCTCCATGTTCTGGGCTCTTTATGAGTGCATTAGGTAGAGTCATGTTGCTGCTAACTGCTTGTCCTTTGTATCTCATCTCACTGATGAATCACAATTGGAAGCATGGCACGCACAGTGGGAGCTGTCAGGGCTATCGTGGTACATGAATTCTAAACACATTCCTGCATATCAGCAGAGGCTGGCAACAGGTTGTCAACGTGACAGTGGAGTCATACATGCCCTCATGTCCTGCTCTGGACTTCCTTAAGAAAGGTCTAAAAAGACAGGTTCAATTTGGGATTTGTTCTTCTTCTCTCTAGATGACGTTGGAAGAAAACTAAAAGGACCTGAGGACCTGTCAAAGTCAATCGCATTTATTCTTGGAAACCAAGTTTACCATAGAGGGCCAATCAGGGATATCTGGAATCCCCAGTGATGAGAACAGTTTGATCTTTGACTCACAAGCCTTGTTATTTTTCCAATGGCAGATGAAATAACTTTTGATAGGTGGATTCCTTCGTGAGGATAAAGGGATGAAGTTAGTCCCTTTCTGGCTTTTTGACTAAGAGACAATTTAATGTCTGAGTGTATATTTACTTCACAGTTCCAATTAAGAAAGGTAGCTGTGTTCTTTCCAACATATCCATTTTGCTTTGAAGTAAGTTAATTATTTTCCATGTGCATTGGGGACATGTCTTCATTCAAAGTAACATGGCCCCTGAGTTGGAGGAGCACTGAAACAATGCTCACTGATGCCCTTTACTGGATCACGGGTATAGAGCAATCAGATTTTAGATGTTCTCAAGGTGGCCCAGTCTATTCTAGGTTAAAAAGCATTGAATTAATATTCAGGCTTTAAGTATCCCAGCCCCAAATCCTGTCTTCCAGATGGTGTTCTTGATCCTTAGCAAAACAACGCTTGTGCTACACAAGACTAGACGCACAAGGCTTATGCCAAGTCAGGAGCTCATCTCAGTCCTAAGTGGGAGTAAACGGAATGTGATCTGTGTAGCTCTACTGGGGGCACACTCCAGACACTTCCAGGGCAAACAGCTAGCCTGGAAAGGGAACCCTACATGCCCGATGTGCTCTTGTTGGGTGCATATTTTTATTAGGAAAGACCTTCCGCTTTTTACTGTTTGAAACGTTTTAGGCATAATTAGGCATGATTGACTCCATCCTGCTTTTCACACCCTTTTCAACCAGTTACTGACTCTATTGATTTATCCAAGGCACATATATCACTTTTCTTCCATTTGCAGGTCATACGATTGGATAACTTCTCTGACTTTCCTTGTCTGTAAAGTGAGATGAATAAGAGCTACACTCTGAATCGTTGTTCAACCCTAATGAGAAAATGAATGTGGAGCAAGGACACATGGTGCCCTGTGTGTAGACAGTTTCAGCCAGCACTGTTCTCCTTCTCTCCTTGCCAGTCTCACTTCCCAATAGAGTCTAAGGACCTCATTCCCCCAAGCCTGTTCTGCAGCCATAGACTCCTAAGCAGTCCGCTTTGCCAGATCCTGTCTCCTCCCAACGTCTGCCTGGCGAGTGCCACATGCAAGTGCTGCTTTAGGCTCTTTGGGCCTTTCTTTCTTTCTTTTTTTTCTTTTTTTTTTGAGACAGAGTCTCATTCTGTCACCCAGGATGGGGTACAGTAGCGCAGTCTCGGCTCACTGCAACCTCAGCCTCCTGGGTTCAAGTGATTCTCCTGCCTCAGCCTCCCAAGTAGCTGGGATTACAGGCACGTGCCACCACACCTGGCTGATTTTTGTATTTTTAGTAGAGACGGGGATTCACCATGTCTCTCAGGCTGGTCTCCATCTCCTGATTCGTGATCCTCCTGCCTCAGCCTCCCAAAGTGCTGAGATTACAGGTGTGAGCCACCACCCAGCCTATTTGGGCCTTTCATCAGAAATCTTAAGTGGCCCACTTTACTTGCAGGACAAATTTCCAAATTCTTTACCTTGACATCCAAGGTTTGCTCTACTCTCTACTCTGCCTACCTGTTCAAATAAACTCTTCCTTTCTCAAACCTGTAGTCCAGTCAGGCTGACAGGCTTTGAGTGTAATGTCATCTGTTGTGCCTCAGACCATTTTTTCTAGAATCTTCTTTTTTATCTTTCCAAATCCTACCCATCTTTCCAGATCTAGCTGAAATTTCATGACATTTGTGCAGTCTTTCCTATTCACTGACACATGCTTTTTCTTTTCCTCTGAACTGCTACATGAACCATAAATTGACCACTCCATTGATTTGATTGTTAACCAAACTATCTAGCTTCTTGTGTGGTCTTTAAGCAGAATTTAGGTCCTCTGTTGCTGTCCTTTCTTTGGCTCATTTCCCATCTCCTCAACCAGAGGGTGTAAGTGCCACAAGGATGAGGACTAGAGCACATTTGTATTTCATGTCTCCTAGTGTGGGTTCCTGGCATTGCAGACTTCCAGTAGTTGATTTAATGCAAGAGAAGTTAATCAGAATTAGAATAAATCTTTTCTTTATAGAATTGTTTTTAGCGTACAGAAACTATGGGTGTGGCAATTCAACACACAGCATCTTAATCTCAGTTGGGAGATGCCAATTTGGATGAGCTTATTAATTGAACAGCATTCACAAACTAATTTGTCACTGTATCCTCTGGACACTAGAATGCTAATTCTCTCAGATTTTTTCATTGCTGCCAAACCTCAGAGAGTAGCTCTGGCTGAAATCCTCCAGGGACCAAATTGGAACAAAGGCAACTGGCTAAGCAAGTCATTTGGAGCGTTATGTAATTTGGATTTCGATTTAGGTTTTTTCAGAAGTAAAATAGAAATCTGACACCAACTCAGGCCCAGGTGTTTTTCTCCTCTCTTCTGTGTTCTGGTCTTAAAAAATAAATCTAGGGCAGCTTTCTATGTTATAAGATTGTTTTTTCAATAAGCCTCCTTTTTATTTCATGTCATGTCAGCTCCTTATCTGGTAGAGGCTGTGTGACATATGAGGTTTGGTGCTCTATGTATTGGGTTTTCTGGTGTGTTGAGGTTTGGTATAATGGCTAGAAGTGAGGACTTGTCAAATCATTTGGCCTCAAATCCTGGCTTCACCATTACTGTATGTAACTAAAAGAATGGTTTACGTGTCCTAGACCTCAATCTCCTTGTCTATAAAGTGCATGTAACCTGATATCTACCTCATAATTGTAACCGTTACATGAGGTATATATTTAAAGCACTTAGTACAATTTTTAAAAATGCTATGCATGTATACTCATTTGCCAGTGTTGAGTATGGGGAATAGCACAAACAAAACAAATAAATACCTTTTCAGATTACAATGTGAATCTGCAAGACTTTGTAGAGATTTGAAAGTGTTAATACCAGTGAGAAGCCTGTGCTGATTCCATAAGTCCAATTATTAACAGTGCTATTGACAAATTAATGGAGATTGTTCATCTTTCGATATGCTGATCCCTGATAGATTAGACCTACATGGGGGTTGTACACTTCTGGTTTCTCCAGTATTGTGAAATGAACCTGGCTCAGTAGAAATAGACTTGCATCACAACCTTAGGTAAGCTAAGAAGGCATGTAGAACCGGTCTCATGAATTGTTATTGTGAAGTCAGCTCATTCCTGGAGCCAACAGCCCACTGGCTGAGGTAACACAGTTTCCATGTTAATTTTCTTTCACTGTCTGCTCTTGGTCACTGATCTTACTGGGCAGTGTTCTTCAGAATGCTGGAAACCATCATGACATAATGAGTGACATACAGAGCATGTGGTTGCTGTTGGCTCCCTTCCTTAAGGGTGGATCCTCCATGTTCTTACAAGTCTCTTTAGTGTATCCCTGTAAACTTTAGTATGGATTTTGATTATAAGAATGGAGAAAATGAGACTTTTTTGACTGTGCTTTTTCTGTGTATGTTTTTGTTAAGTATTTACACAGGAAATAGAAAACACATGCATTGTTTAATTCTGCTTTTCACCTGATGCCAAATACTTGGACTGCAATGGGAAAACCCCTAAAAATCCCCATGGATTTTTGAATGTTCCTAAACATTAGATACTTCCTTGAATATTACGTAGGTCTTATTTTCACACTAAAATAGGCTACCAGGTGCTTTACTCTTAGTCTAAGCCTACAGTATTTCTTGCAAGAGAGTGGGTGGTCATGGAAGAGGTTGGAGGATGATTTTGAGATAGCTTCTCTAGAGAAACAGAATCAATATGATGTGTGTATATGTGTATGAAAGAGATTTATTATAAGGAATTAGTTTACACAGCTATGGAGTCTGACAAGTCCCAAGATCTGCAGGATGAGTTGGTGAGCTGGAGACCCAGGAGGGCTGATGGTATAATTTCAGTCTGAGTCTGAAGGCTTGAGACCCAGGAGAGCTGATGTCATAGTCCCAGTCCAAAGACCACCAGGCTCCCAAGACCCAGAGAGAGCTGATGATGTTTCAGCTCAAGTTCAAAGGCAGCAAAAAGCCAGTATTTCAGTTGGAAGGCAGGCAGGCAGGCAGGAGGAACTCTCTCTTACTCAGGAGAGGGTCAGCTTTTTTGTCTTTAATTGACTGTATGGGGCCCACACCCATTAGGAAGAGCAATCTGCTTTACTTAGTCTACCAATTTAAATGTGAATCTTACTCTTAAAAACAACCTCGGATAAATACCTAGAATAGTATCTAACCAAATATTGGGCACCTATGACTCAGTCTAGTTGACATGTAAAATTAATCATCACAATTGAGATATGAACTTCTACCTTGTTTAATTCTCTGGGCCATCCAACAGCTCTCCTATTAATTGTTATACTTTCTCAACTGGCATAATAAAATAGTGAAAGGAGGTTAGCTTAGTGAGCAGTGACTGAGTTTTCTCTGCTTGTGGGTACCAGTTAGGCTCTGAGGGAGAACAAAGATGAACTAGTTATGATTTCTGCCTCAAGGTTAAAACTTCCTCCATGCCAGATGCCTGCTGCCAACCTTGTTTGAGAAATTAATTTTCTTTACTCCAATATTCTAAGTATGTCAGCACTTAAAAGGTTTCTTTGAAGATTTGACAATCTTGGGTTTAACCAGTACCAATGGTTTAGTTCTCTTCCACTTGCTCTAGCTTCTTTTTGATCCTTGCAAAATCTCTTTCCCCTTGAGAATGGGCTGCTTTTTATTCCCCTGGTTTTTAATGTTACAGAGAATCTTGCTGACAGTCACTATATAGCAAGGGGGGAAATGCCATCCAAGGAAAACCCTCAACTGTCCTGAAACTTTTCAAATGAAGTCATGCTCCTGATGAGATTTTGAAGCAGCGACCTGAATTTGAACTGTGTGTCAAGGTTTCCACTGGCTCTCGAGTGCAGTGGACTTTGCTGGCTGTGTATCCATTGGCTCTGCACTGTAGTTTGCATTTTTATCATCTTTGGTCTTCTCATGGGCAAAGGACACCTGGCTTTGTAAGCACAAAGGACACATTATCTCAAATTGTGGATCCCAAGCCAGCATGTTCCAACAACTTCCCTGTGGTTGACTCCTTCCCCATCCTGCTTCTCCCACCTGCTCAGTGTCTGTATTTGTTGAAGGTGAGGGTACAGAACAGGAGACGGAGTAGGAAAGTGGATGCACAGGTTAGCGTTTGCTTCCTGTTGTGTTTGATTAGCCCTAAGGGTGAGTGCCAGATTGCAAAGCCTCCGGAGGGTTCAGGAAAGGATGTAGTGATGAGAACAACAGCTGGCCTGCTGGTCTGGAATCACAAAAGTAGTGTGTTTGTCACTTTCCTCATCACTGTTGTATGTGCTTTCAGACTTTATATACTGTGTGTTCCTGTGATATTTGGAAGAATCTGTACAAATGAATTTAGGATGGAAAGGTTTAGTTGTGTTGTATGGCGAACTGGGATGAGCTGCATCTGGGAAGGGTTTTCTATGGAAGCTAAAGGTGCTGGTCTCAAACCCCAAAACTATTCTTTCCAATCTGGATCAGATTGCTTTTTAATTTATAATTTATAATTGGAGTAATAAATGCATACAAACTGAATAATCAGACGAAAGTGTGAAGAATTAGGTATGGAAAAATTGATATTAATTTTAGGATTGAGAGATTATTGTAGGTCTCTGGGGTTAAAGTCTCTCAGGAGAGACATGAACTCAAGGACTTGTGTGGAAAGATAAAGATTGCTTTTGCCCTTAAAATGTTTCCAAGAGAAAAATCCTTCTGGTTCAGTAGTTTTCTTTTAAGTTCAATGGCCGAACCTGCTCTGAAAGCAAAACAAGGAAAGTAAATGCTGGGATTTCCATAAGAAAGATTGATGCTGAAATTAGTTTTCAGTGACATGGTCCTGTTAACAACTCGTAGGAAAAATTATTGAGGAAAGACAGCTTTTTATTATTTTTTCGTAAGCGTTTATGGAATCTCCTGCTGTTTCATAGAATTTCAAATGGGATGCGAGGGACTCAGTAGCATAATTTTTTGGTTCTAGATTATTAGTAGAGGTTTTGTCCTGGTGAGCTGTACCTAAGGTTTTGCCCATCATAGCCCTGCATCAACCTTTTTTGTTCAAATTTAATTTGTTCCCCAGTTACCTTTTCATGAATATGGTTTGTCTGCACAATCAATCAGATGGACTTTGCTGTTGATCCAATTGGGTTGTGAAGACTTTGTTGATTGGCCGAGGCTTGAATGTTACAGTCATTTGGAGGCAGTTGGGTGGTCTGTGGAAAACAAATCTCATTTGGGAATAACCAGGTGGAGTAAATCTGGATTCAAGACTTTGGTTTGAATCTCAGCTGGCATTGGAAAATGATAAATAATTCCCTGGTAATCTCACAGGCTAAGATTCTTTTAAACCCTCTAAAGAGAAAACAATTTAAGGCAGAATTATGGTCTGTGGGAATTGCTGTCAATTCTGAAATTAACCTAAAAGAAAATAATCTCGTATTGTCTAAGTAGTTATGAAAGAATGTACATAATTATTGTTTTCTAGCATTTATAGAAAGTTTTATATAAGTTTTGTTTAAACTTTTGGGGGAGTTTACAAAATTTATAAAGTTCTTCCTTTTAGCAAGTTAAATTCAAATTCATTATGTTAAAAAATGTTTTACACATGTATTATGAATGCTATAGGAAATTAGAAAACATAGACAATAAAGAAAGTAAAAATTACTTCACCCAGAGAACTGGTTTTTAAATTTTGAGGTATCCATGTATGTGTATCCACACATACACTTATTTTACAGCATTCAGGTCATACTGTATATACTGCTGCAGCATGTTTCAGTCTAACAATATAGTATTCACATCCTCACTCATCAGTAAATACTCTTTTATAGGATCATTTTAAATCCCTGTATAATATTTTCTTTTTCTTTTCATTTATTATGTACCTATTAGAACTTATTGTGCACCAAAGTTTTAGGTGCTTTACAAAAATTAACTCGTTTAATATGAACATAGATGTGTCATAGTTTATCTAATCATTTTGTTAATGTTGAGCATTTAAGTTGATTCTAAGTATCATTAAAATGAACATAATTCGCAGTTATGGTTGAGCTTACCCTCATTTCTTTAAGATAAAATTTTAGAAGTAGAGTTTCTAGGTCAAATGGCATGCACATTTTAAGGTGCAATATATATATTCTATATAGCAGCCAGAAAAGCCAATTGTCAATTTTATATTTTAACCAGAAATATGTGAACAAGCAGCTCATTGCATGCACCTTGCTAACATTTTCATTAAGATAAACAATCAAAATAGAAAAAACTCAAAAAGAAATTCTTATCACTCAAAAAGAAGTGATAAGTAAAAATTGATTTCTCATTTTTAATGTTATTCCTCTTTTTCCTATTGATTTTTGAGAGTTCTTTTGGTATTAAAGATATTAGCCTTTTATGGTATGCTGCAGTTTTTCCCTTTGCCATTTGTTTTGTTTCTCTGATTATAGTAGTTATTATCATATGCAAGTGTTACCTTTTTTGGTAGTCAGTGTATCTTTTTTTGTGGTTTATAGGTTTTCCCTTTCCATTTATGTTTATATGGGACTAACTGGTCCCTAGATTACATAAGAAATATACATAAATTTTCTTCAAGTTACTTTTATAATTTCATTTATTTTATTTTATTTATTTTAAAGCTTTAATCCATCTGGAATTTATTTTGGTCAGCATCCTTTTTTTTAAAATAATAAAATATAAAACTTTGGGCTTAATAATAATAAGCTTAAAAATTTAACATAGATTAGGTTCTTCATCATGTGCCAGGTAGTGTGCTACAGACTTTGTATCTGTATTTCATGGGTTTCTAATAGTAAGTGTGATTTAAAGTGTCTGATATTTATCAAAGTGGCGTCATGGTGACCAGTTATCTTCCCAAGTGGCCTGGTACATTGTTTGCGAGGGGCATAATTACTCAACCACAATACTGGTTTTATTTGTAAGTTCCTTCTTATTCATGCCAACATGGTAATCTGGGTGATGTTTCTGTCTCTTGTCTTTTTCCTGCTAGCTTCTTCTTCCAGTGGTTTTAAGTACAACTGTTCCCGTGAATGAGTATTGGTACCATCTTCTCTCTTACTGACAGCATTTATTAACACAATTGGCATTGTTATTGCCTTTCTGCTTTTAATCTAGAGGGAGGAAGATGATTCCTGCATAATAAGCCTGGGTTTCCATTTTTAGGCAGCTGCCTTCATGTGGCCATGTGTTTTACCCCTTCCTCTTGTAATCTGCACCACAAGCGTCAACATCTGCACCACAAGCGTCAACATCTGCACATGTTTTTCCAGCATCTCTGGGAGTTCACCTCCATCCCTGTGGGGCCCAAGGTCCCAGGAATTTAACCCTTATATTGTGCTGCTGCAAATTCAGCCAGCCAAGGTCCTATGCTGTTCTACTTTTGGCCCTGGCTGTGAACAGCAGTTGCTGTTTATGGATTCTTGTCATCCCTTTGTATATCTGTTCTTCAAACCAGATTTGACGCATGAATTGTCAATTTATGGAATCTTGCTCATGTTAGCACTGAGGTTCTTCTGCAGTTTTGTTTTATTGATTGACCATTAAGAATCCAATTCATAAATTCATTCAAAATTATTTACTGAGTGCCTTCTAGTTCCCAGGCTCTGTGCTAGGCATTGGAGATGCATATGTAAATAAAAGCGGCAGCTCTCTGTTCTCACTGAGTTTACAACTTAGAAAAAACATATCAATTAATCATACATGTAAATGCCATTGCAAACTGTGATAGTGTAAAATGTCACAAGGAAAAGTGGAAAGATTTGTGAGCTACTATCATGTAGACATGATGTGGTCCTTGGCCACAGGAAGGCATCCTGAGGAAGGGAAGCTTGGGCTGCCATCTGAAGAAAAGTGGACACAAATCAGGAGAGGGCAGTACAAAACTCCAGTGTAAAGGCCCTGTGGTAGAAAGCGGCAAACACATAGTTCTAGACCTGAAAGAAGACAAGGTGAGAGCAGAGGACAGGTATATAAGTTGGGACTGAAGAGGCTGGTCCAGGCCAGATTTTGCAGGCCACCCTAAAAACAGTAAGAGTCAAGGAAGAGTGTTAAGTGGAAAGGCTGTCATTTACTATGTGGGTGTGTTTTTAAAATATTATTAAATTAGCAATTGCCAAGTCATAAAGTAATTCTTAATTTTGACCAATGATGGTTCAGTTTTTCAAAAGTGAATTAAGCATACTATGTAAAAATGGCTTTAAACTGAGTGCTTCAGGGGTTACAAAGATGAAGCAGATATCTTCCCTCCAGGTGCTGGAATTCCAGCAGAGGGCATTAAATGTGTGCACAAATGATTGTAATACGAGTAAGAACAGCACAGATAAACTAGTACAAGTATTTGGAGATAGAATGATTATTTTATAAGAGAGGTAACTAATCTCTTGAGACAATAATCATGGCACTGGTTCTTTAAAAATTAAAAAAACACTAGTGTTATTGAGATATAGTTCACACACATATATAATTCACTGACCGAAAATATATCATTTAATATTTTTTATTTTCATAGCTATGTGCTTATAAAATTGTCAGTTCTAGAACATATTTATTACCTCTAAAAGTAACCCTTTATGCTTTAGCAATCACTCTCCTTTTATTTCACCTTATTCTTAGCCCTTGGCAACCACTAAACTACTTTCTATCTCTATAGATTTCTCCGTTCTGAACATTCCATACTTAGCATGTGTTCAAAGTTCATCCATATTGTAGCATGTATCAGTAACCCAATCCTTTTCATGGTCAAATAACTTTCCATTGTATGGATATACCACATTTATTTATCCATTCATTGTTTGATGGACATTTGAATTGTATCTATTAATACCTTTATACTATTGTGAAGAGTAGTGCCATGTACATGTACTTGTTTGAATATCTGTTTTCAATTCTTTAGGATCTATACCTAGAAGTGAAATTGCTGGGTTATTCTGTTTAATTACTTGAGGAACTGCCAGACTGTTTTCCAAAATGGCTGCTGTTTTGCATTCTGAGTGTTCTAACTTCTCCACATCCTTGTCAACACTTTGACTTTTTAATTAAAGCCATCCTATGGATATGAAGTGGTATTTTATTATAGTTTTGGTTTGCATTTTCTTGATGACCAATGACATCCAGCATCCTTTAATGTGGTGGCATTGGTTCTCACATTTAAACATAATGAATAACTAATTCCCTTTTAAGTTGATTTAAAAAATGAGATTAAAATTGAGGTCTCCTGTAAACTACATGAGGGTAGGGACCTCCCTGTCCTATTTATAACTGTAATCCTATTACCTAGTAAAACATTGGCTGGCTGGCTAGTTGGCTGATTGACTACTGACTTCTTCCTTCTAATGAAGGCAGAAGAGAAAAGATTTTTGAAATACAATGAGTTTTTCTTCCACCTGCCTTTTACTCTGCCTTATTCAGCTTACTGACTCATTCCCACATTTACAAAGAAAGAAAACTTGTGGGATATTAGATCTTTGAAGAAGCTGGTGTTTCAGTGCTCAGGGACAGCTCATTTTCTTTGTCTTTCTGAATGACTCATTTTTAGAATTACAGAATTGTGGAATTTAATAGAGAATTTTGAGACCCTTAGAAATTAGTTTTTTAAATTAAATGTTTCATTCTTTTTACCTTTCCAAGCAACTGTTGTCATCTTCTTTGAACTGTTTATTTGTTTTCATGATTTTTAATGAAATCAAACGATAAACAGCAAAACAGCAATCATAAATACTATCCTGGCTGGGTGCCCTGGCTCATGCCTGTAATCCCAGTACTTTGGGAGGCCAAGGTATGTGGATCACCTGAGGTCAGGAGTTCGAGACCTGCCTGGCCAACATGGCAAAATTCCGTGTATACTAGAAATACAAAAATTAGCCAGGCATGGTGGTATGCACCTGTAACCCCAGCTACTTGGGAAGCTGAGGCAGGAGAATCATTGGAACCTGGGAGGTGGACGTGCAGTGAGCTGAGATCGTGCCACTGCACTCCAGCCTGGGTAACAAAGGGAGTCCCTGGCTCCAAAAAGAAAAAAAAGAAAAAGAAAAAGAGAAAAGCAGATTGGGATTCTTAAAGTCACTCTTTTTCCCTAATGGGTATTATTATTGGTACATAGACAGTTAACAATTATTAAAGGCTAAAGGGGCAGAATCTTAAGAAAAATCAATGTAAATCCATATCCCCCAATCAAGACCTCATCTACCCTTATGTTTTTGGAAATTGTTTATAATACAGTAAAATGTCGGAGCATCAGTTATGCGAAAAGTCAAATTGCTTCATTCATCAATGGGAAGCTACCTCAGAAATTTAGTGTTTCCAAATATAAAGCGGTGCTATTTCCATTTGTCACAGTCATTTTTATAAGACCACCAGGGTCAAGAGTATTAGGCTTACATTCCTGTGAGGATGTCTCAAGAGTTCCTAGAGTCAGAAGCACCAAACTTAGCTGTCAGGAGGACATACCAGGAGGCCATACCTTGTCCCAGGCCCCTTCTAGGTAAAAAAAAAAAAAAAAAAAAAAAGTAATAACTAATAGAAAACAGACAAGAAAGCTGTTAGATTGACAATCACTCGTGATATCCAGTCTCCCTAGGGAGAGACAATAAAACAATTATCCTCTCAACTCCAAAACCTTTATGATAACTCGAAGAAAGGTACCTAAAGTGTTATGATTGCCCTGTTTACTACTATAATTTTTTCATTTTTGTCAGCTGTTATTTAATACCTTGGACACTGCGGGTCTCCGAAAAGTTTTTGCATAGCATAAGCCAAACTTGCTTCAAAAATCATTTTTCAACCCAGAAACAGAAGGTTGGGATAGAAGAGGTTCTGCCAATTTGGCATCAGAGAGGTTTCTGTAAGGCCAGTTATAAAGACACTCTGCTAATGTAATAAGCACAGGCCATCCTAAGGGAATGGAAAAGCATTTTCCAGAACTTTTATTTCTTGTGTTAAAGCTTTAAGCATAAACCTTTGAAAAGCCCTGAGAACTAAATTTCTACCTTGAATACGTTTCTTTGGTATGGTTTTTCCTAATTTCCATTTTCTTAACCAAGCTTTGAATTTATTTATTCCATTTTATTAAAATGAAACAAAATAAAATCTAGAGTTACAAAAGATAATTTAAAAGAAAGTAGCCCACTTTCTATGCATGATACTATACATTTTTGCATCTTCTCATTTTTGATGCAAGGCCTTCCCTGCTCAAAGAGCGGGAACATTTCCAAAGCACATTCCCTGTGCTGGGAGAGTGATCACTTGAGCTGGGATTTATTGCCATTAGAGGGATGAGAGGAAAGGCAACAATGCCTGCCTGGCATGTATGTGATATTCAATGAAAATTTTCTGGATGGATGGGTGGACGAATGATAGCATGAACATGATGAGTGCAGTATTTAGTTTTGTGTGTCAATTTGGTTAAGCAACCATACCCAGATATTTACTCAAATATTATTCTAGATTTCTCTGCATGGGTACCACTTAGATTAAATTAAATTTAAAATAGTTGAATTTGAATCAAGCAGATTACCATCTGTAACATGGGTGAGCCTCATTCAGTTGGTTGAAGGCCTTTGTAGAAAAATGCTGACCTCCCTCAAACAAGGGGGAATTCTGCCAGCAGATCAACTTCATGAAACGCAGCATCACCTCTTGCCTGGGTCTCCAGCCTGCCAGGCTTTTCTGCAGAGTTCGGATTTACCAGCCCCCACAATCACGTCAAAAATTCCTTAAAATCTGTCACTGTCTCTTATACACACATGCACGCGCGCACACACACACACACACACTCAATACAGTGACATATACGTGCATGCAATTGTTTCTGTTTCACTGGAGAACCCTCTGAAGAACTGAATAATGCAGTAAGTTCAGGAGAACTTTCTGGATGAATACATCCATCACTGGCTAGGACTACTGAGTGAAAAACAACGAGGGATGTGTGATACAAGCTGAGTTAAATGTTAACATTGCATGTGCCAGGGTACCCACGTAGTACCCGCAGCAGAGGAGGGCAGTGCTGCTCAAAGGAACCAGATGGGCTGAACATCTTTGAACCAAGTACCAACTTTTTTTACATAGTTTAAATCATGGTACACATGGTATACATGAAATAATGTATTCTGCTTTTTCTCCCAATAGCACATCATTAACATTTTCTTATGCTACATAAGCTTCAAAAATACTTCTAGTGGTTATAAAACATTTCGTCATGTTCTCTACTGTTGGACATATGTTTCTAGTTCAACATTGTAAGTAATGCTGCATACATGGAACATCTTCATGCATATGTGCTTTCTGATCCCTTGTTTCTGAAGGAGAAACAACCAGTAATGAGATTACTGGACCAGACATTAACAACATTTGGTTTTTCTAAAGGAAATAGAAGGCAGGAAGTAGAAAAATCAAGAAGAAAAACCAATATAAATAGAAAACACAAAAAGATGAAGGCCAAAATTTCAAATAGATCAGTGATCAGTAAAATTATAAATGGATTAAAGCTCCCTATTAAAAATTGGAACTTTGGGAGGCTGAGGCGGGTGGATCACGAGGTCAAGAGATCGAGACCATCCTGGTCAACACGGTGAAACCCCGTCTCTACTAAAAATACAA